>NW_016809835.1:724016-748244 GCF_001698545.2 Rhinopithecus bieti | reverse complement strand
AAAAAAAAAACAAAAAAAAACTATATAGTAAATTAGAGTGTCTTACGTAAATTGTGAAGTGACTCACATTTGCCCCTAGGAGATGTAGTAAAATAAAAGATTGCTTTTCTGACTGAAGAGTTGACAGTAAGAAAATCACAGCTATATCAATATATCGTAAGGGAGAGATTATAGGTACAGAATTCTCTAATAGATGATAAATTAATAAAGTAATAAAATGAGTATAAATCCACAAGGAGAGGCCAGTGTAATGTAAGGTACATGTAACAGACCAGAAAACGCATGCATCATGAATTTGACCCCAAATTAATGATAGCTGTAACAAATATTGATTAAACATTAAATTATCTACAATTTTGCATGCCTCCTTAGGAGTAATTTAAACACCCTGGGCTTTTAACAGAGGTAAGCCAATGAAGTTTTAACTTATGTTTTCTTTTTCTCTTAAAGTAAATTTCCACGTAGAAGACAGGCACTGTTGACCTTTATCACTGACCTTAAAATAGCCGATGTTTCATAAGCGAGTGTTATTGTTGATTATGAGGCTTCTCCCTCCAAAAATTATTTTCTAAAATGAGACTGATTATTCCATTTGCAATAGCACAAACATATGAAATAGGGATAATCTTAACAAGAAATGTTTAGGTTCAATATGAAAAAAATTGTAAACTTTACCAAGGGAAATGAGAGAAGACCTTATGTTCTTTGGTGGGATTGGGGTTAAAAGTTTTAAAGGTGTGAATTCTGTTCATACTTTTAAAACATGTTTAATAGAATTCTAATTATTATTTGTATAAGATATTTTGGGGACTTACACATAATAGCAAAATTGTTCTTGGAGAAAAAAATAGAGAACGGCCAAAATATTTTTTTGACAAAGAATTATAACGAGGAGCAGCTGTATTTTAACCGGGTTAAAATGTATTATACAACTTCACACCCATTATAATGCCTATTATCAAAAACCAGAAAACAAGTGTCAGTGAGAATGTGGAGGAATCAGAACCCTTGTGCATCGCTGGTAGAAATGTCAAATGGTGCAGCAGCTTTAGAAAACAGTATGGCAATTCCTAATAAAAGAATTTTATTTGCTTTACATATATTATTTTTTTCTAAATTTACAATAGAAAGTAAATATTGTCCCTCCCATTTTTTACAGTGGAAAATTGAGGACCAGAATGACTAAAAATAGTGTAGTGCTCAAACAGAAGAATATTTTGTCAGCTATTTTCTTCCCTTCTTAAAAAATTAAACATAGATTTACCATTTGACCCAGCAATGACACTTCTGGGTATATACACAAAAGAACTGAAAGCAAAGACTTGAACAAATGTTTGTACATCCATGTTCATAGCAACATTATTCACAACAGTTGAAAGGTAGAAATAACTCACGTCCATTGACAGATTAATGAATAAACAAAATGCAGTATATACATGCAATGGAATATTATTCAGCCTTAAAAAGGAAGGACATTCTGACACATGCTACAACATGAGTGAACCTTGAAGACCTCATGCTAAGTTGAAAAAAGCCAGACACAAAAGGGCATATATTATATAACTCCACCTATATGAGGTACCTAGAATAATCAAATCCATAGAGACAGTAGAACAGAACAGAGGTTGGGAAATTGGGAAATGAGGAGTTATTGTTTAATAGGTACAGGGTTTCAATTTGGGAAGAATGGGAAGATGAAAAAATTCTAGAGACTGATGGTGACAGTGATTTCACAACAATGTGAATATCCTTTTATTTTGCGTGTGTGTGTATTTTTAGTAGAGATGCGATTTCGCCATGTTGGGGAGGCTGGTCTCGAACTCCTGACCTCAAGAGATTTGCCTATCTTGGCTGCCCAAAGTGCTGGGATTATAGGCATGAGCCACCACGCCCAGCCACAATGTGAATATACTTAATGCCACTGAACTTTATACTTCAAAATAGTTAAAATGACAAATTTTATGATGGCATATATTACCAAAATAAAAATTACTACAAATTGTATTACAGAGTTATAGTAGATAAAGTAGCAGAATAATTGCTCAAGACTGCTGCTCAGTTCAACATAACCACATAAAGAGACTCTATTATGTTAATGGATTTAAATCTGATATAAATAGTCATCATAAGGAAGTTGGAAAAAGAATTATTGAATGATTGGAGTTTGTGTTTCAGTTCAACTGTCTGCTGGCACTGTGAACTTGAGAAAATGCCCTAATCACTGTTAATCTGTAAAATGGGAAAAGAAACAGGAAAAAGAAAGGATGATGCCAAAGAATTAAAATGATAAAGATGATGTTACCTGTCACTGGTCTATTCTGGGCTGGAGTGGGAGTGGGAGTGGGTGAGGTGGAGTGGAGTGGGAAGGCGTGGTAATCTGTGGGTCTTTTCTGGGTGGAAAGAAGAAGTGGATTATGAAAATCCCATTTACCCTGGTCAGGTGACGGCTGTGAATGACTCTCTTTGCTACTGAAGATATTCCAGGTGCTTCTGGGATTAGGGGCTGTGGGGAATCATGGGGCGTGGACTACATCCCTTTCCCTGGTGAGCTAACACAAACACACAAAACCCTAAAGAAATTTCTTTCAGTTCCTTACTCCAAGTTCATGATAATAGAGTATCCAGAGCATAAAGAAAGGGCATCGTAGGGGTGAGAACAAAATGTGAGGGGTTGCAGCTTTATTTTGGTTAAATTATCTTTGTGCTGTACAAACAAGGAGGGCTTCCCTGACCAGACATTTGGGATGCTCCCACAAGGGTACTCTCTTAGGATAGAGGATTCTGCCAGACCCTCTTCTCTCTTTTGTCTCCAGAAGTCTCCATCTCTCTTTGTCCCCACTCCTCGTATGCCTCAAACATCCTCATTCCCTTATCACAGGGTGTGAGTCCAGCTAGTCTCTCCAAAGCCCTCCTTTTGCTGGGTAGAGAGAGTAGAAGCTCTAAGACCTGGGGAGAGAGCGGGAGAGGAAGGATGATAGATGGTCTTGACTTCAGGGGCAGCTTACCTTTTCCCTTTTCTGCTTTTTAAAAATATTTCCTCCAGATATTAAAAAAAAAAACCCAGATTTTACACTGTGAGAATTTTCTTACTGGATCTCCTTGAAGAATCATTTGCTAGCATAGATCTTTGTTCTCATGCAAAAATAGTGGTTATCTTCTTGCTGACCTTGAGTTATTTGACCAAACCTGCTTTTATTACTATTTATTTTGCTGTAGGAAGCCCACATCCATGTACTGTTCCTGGTTTATTCCTTTTCTTTCTTCATTGTAGTTGGGAGGCAGATGTCCTGTAGGAGCCCTGCAGTAATAGTAGTAGTTATAATATTGGTGTGGTTGCTACTGTAAAAGAGATGCCAGCTTTTGTCTAAGAGGAATCTGAACAGGTCTGGGCTTATGTGTTGAATTGGTAGAGCAGGCTTGCCAAAAGATTGTTGTAAATTAAGGATTCTTTGGGGAAAGGATTCTTTAGGAAGACAGGAGCAACCAAGCATGATAACCAATCTTAGATCTCCAAAGGGGATGGTGATTTGTGCCTCTAATCAAAGTTCCCTCCTCAGAGAGACCTTCTCAGATCATCTTATGTGAACTGATGCTGTCCCTACTCCATATCTCTTATAAAAAGGTACTTCATCACGCTTTAACATTTTTCTCTGTGGCGTTTATTATCTAAAATGATCTTACTTATTGCTTTGTTTGCTTATTTATCATCTTTTCTCTCCTTGACTAGAAAGGAGGTTTTACAACATCAGGGACTTCTTTCTTCTTTATTTCTACTCTAGGCCCCATGGCTAGAAGAGGGCCTACCGCAGAGTTGGTGTGCAATGAGAGAATGAACATTGTCCGGTGAAGAAGCTGTCTCGAATTTTTCCCTAACTCAGCCTCATAGAGCTGTATAGAGAGAAGTTTATACGCAAAAACTAAAAGACTGATTTCATAAACTAGGAACCCTGACACCCATGGACCTTAACAGATCCTGGTCATCATTCAACAGCAGGACTATTAGTCCATACCCTTTTTTCCCTTTAGCTGTTTGGATCCTCCAAGTGTCCCAGCTCAAGCCAGCATAAGAGCCACCTGAAACGTGTCCCACTGTGGGAGCCCGAGGCTTTAAGGCCTGTTCATTCCTTTAGGAGCATTTAGGAAGATGGTGTTTCAAGGTTTCAGAATCCTCTGAGCATGAAACCCCAAACGGGACCTAAGTACCTCCTTTGGGGTTTCATGGCCCCTTTTCTCAATCCAGACTTTGACCATAAGTCAGAGAGAATGACATAGTCTCCGTGTTGTCCTCTGGAGGATCTAAGAAGGCCAAAGTATTATACAGACGGCACATGACTACATAAGGAGGTTGCAGGAAGTAGGGAAAACATTAGACTTTGATCTTAGGTAGGTCCTAAGGTAGGTAGAATGCTAGTTCTTGCATTTGATAACTTTAAAACATACTCAAAGTATTTAACTTTTCTAAGCCTCAATTATCTGTCAAATGTAAATAATAATATGTTAGTAAATTTGGAGTAATTCCTTATAGTCTGAGTCTCCTTACTGAACTGACTACAGTTCGCTCTTTGTATCTGCAGGGGTTGCATCCTTGGATTCAATGTACCAAGGATTAAAATGTTTTTAAAAAGCCCCAATAAAATAATACAAAAATACAGTATAACAACTATTTATTGATTGTTTACATTGCAGTAGGTATTATAAGTAATCGAGATGATTTAAAGTATATGGGAGGATGTGTATATGTTATATGCAAACTCTGTGCCATTTTATATAAGAGACTTGAGCACTCCCTGGTTCTAGTATCCTCAGGGGTCTTGGAACCAATCCCCTGTGGATATGGAAGGATGAGCATATATGGATTAAGTTTTCTTCAAGTTCGATGATGAGAGTTACTCTGTATTTCAAGCTATATATCTTAATGGGCAAAAGATAAAGCAGTTCAAACCAGTCAGTTGCTGTGACTATGTTTACAGATACCCAGAGATGCTTTCAGGGGGTAAGAATTGGGAGGACAATGGTCAGCTGACCTCTCCTCACCTCCCTCCGCAGCCTCATTCAGGTGTCAGTACTCACCACTCTGCTCTAAGCCCAGCGACTCAGATTCAGTGAAGAGCTTTACTGTCAGTTACATGATGTTAGGAAAATGCCTGGTTTTAGCTCCAGTTCCTTTATCTGTACACTAAAGGATAGATTTCAAAGGTCTCTTCCAGCTCTCAAGTTATACGGGATGACTTTTACTATCCAGAAGTGAATCCCCAGGGCAACATAGTTATAGGAAGTTAGAGGTGAGGTTTCCACTGCTATCGTGTTAGTTTTAGGACCAGGGAAACAGGAATACCTGAATCTACTTAGCACTCTTCCCCTCAGTTTTCTAGGTGAGGAGCTGTTTAAGAACCGTAGCTAAGTGGATATGAAATCTCTGCTATATTAATAGCTAACCAGTGAACACTGACCTCCAAAGCATGCCTCTGGCAGAAGCTGAGTTGGAGAATCCGGCTAAGGCATGAGGACTTAAGTGAGGCTGCTAGGCCCTCCTTCTCGATTCTGATATGGCCACCATTTCTGTGGAGGGGTCCCTACCTTAACCTGGTTAGATGATAAGAAGACCACACAGAGATGTAGAAAGCCTGGTGAGGCCATCTTCTCATCTTAGGCCTAGAACAGAGGGACAGTTTAGGTGAGGATTCCAGAAGCAGACTCTTGGGCTACAATACAGGTGCAAGTGACATATTACGGAAGGGCCCCCAGGGCAGACCTGCAAGGGTGTGGAGGGAGAGACTAGGGAAGGGGCAGAGCCAAGCAACGGTGCATTCCAGGTGAGCTCCCAGACTCAGCCTGATATTGTGGGGGAGCTCTGGAGTGTCACTGACATCTCAGGTTGTTTTCACCTGAGGTGTGGACATTGTGCTTTTCAATGTGTGTGTTCAAGTCACTGGTTAGGCGGCAACTCGGGGGCAGGGGTGGTGGGTGGGACATCAGCTCTTGGGCACTCATGGCTCTATGTACATCCGGGTGGAGTGGCTCCAGGCTAATCCTCTGAAGAAGGTGGTGGACTCCACCCCAGGAGCAAAGCAGCACAGAGAAACTGGAGGATGGGGCGCAGAACTGATACAGGGGACCCAAGGTGATCTGGATGGAGAGGAGGAGCCAGAGAGAAGAGGATGTTTCGTATGGACTGCCTGCACAGAGCAAGGAGCGCAAAAGAGTGTGCCTCATGTGGTGTTGGCTGTCATCAGTGACTGTGCTGTGTTCTGACCTATGTGACTGTTTCTATCCTTGGGGAAGGAGTTCGACGGATGGGAGGGAAGAAAGAGAGGGAGGCAGAAGCATGGGGAGGGAGGATAGAGACACCCCTGTCTCCAAAAGCCATCTCTGCCTTCATCAGAGAGTGGTTGTTGGGGCCTGAAAAGCATGAATGTGAACATGCTATGGAAAGCATAAAATTCTAACTCATGTAAGCAGTTGTTAATAAGTGATTTGCCTGAGTTATATAACTGTGGCAGAGTAGAGGTCAGATTTTGTGCCTGTAAGTTTAAGGATATTCTTGTTGGATTATGTGATCTGCTTGTAGTTAGCACAGTTCTTTGTAAACTAGGATAAGGGAAATAAACTTTGCAGTGGTTATTTTATGACATAATTCTATAGTTCCTCCACCCCCACCTCCAAAGACTAGTCTCTCAAAAACTCAGCTTTCACTGCTGATGGAGTAATAATTTTGCCATAACATAAGCAGCTGGGTGTTTTTTTTTTTTTTTTTTTTTTTAATTAACTCTGATGCCATAGGGCTTGGGACCATTGAACATAAGAACTGGCACTATCCCAGGGACAGGTGATCAAGGCAGAAGACCTCTGGTTTATGATTAGTGGCAAGACTGGTATCATTAGTGACACTCGAATATATGACACAGGGACCACATTTCCTGAGCGAAACAATACCTCATATGGCCTGATGGTATCGGGACAGCTGCATGGAGTCTTTGAGATTGGAATGAACCTAGGATACGCATTATGTCTAATCCCCTTAAATTGGTATTTATCAAACTTTTTTTTAAAAAACTAAAACTCATAGCAAATAAT
This sequence comes from Rhinopithecus bieti, assembly GCF_001698545.2. NCBI lineage: Eukaryota > Metazoa > Chordata > Mammalia > Primates > Cercopithecidae > Rhinopithecus > Rhinopithecus bieti. The sequence goes on along the minus strand of NW_016809835.1, from coordinate 741,170 downwards.
ACATTTAGGTGAGGCAGACTGGTGCAGTGGTTAAGAGAATAGATTCTAGCACCCCACTGCTTAGGTCTGAGTCCTGTCTCTGCCACTCGCCAGCTGGATGATCTTGGCTATGTTACTTAAATTCTCAGTGCCTAGTTCATTGAACTGTAAAACTAGGCTAAAAATAGTCCCATCTCATGGATGATCTTGAAGATTAAATGAGTTAATACATATAAATGCACTTGGCGCAGTCCCTGGCACATATTAAACATTACATGAGTGTGCTAATAATATTTTTATATTTGACTCAGTACACGTATACTTCCACACACATAATATTTGAAACAGAAATTTATTATGTGTAATACATGCTAATATGTTCTATTATTATATTCTATTTCATTAAAAACATATACCTTACCTGGGTTTTCAATTACAATTTCAAAATATATTCAATATATATTGAATTGAAATATATACAATTTCAGAGTATATTCATTAGCATCTTCTAGTCTTATGGACAGCAGTCAGCAATGGGGACATTGTTCGATTTTTTATTTTAGTCTTTATCCTTGGTAAATTAACTATTTAAGATTTCTAGACTCAGAGGAGGAGATAGGCTAAAGCTTAAGGGCTTGGTATGGAACACTGGGTATTTGAAAGCTGGAAAATGATGGGACTTAGTTATTGGAACTTTGGGCTGGGGAATTCTGAGGGACTTGAAAGAAAACAAGTAAGACTTTCCAGGATTCCTGCTGTGTCCTTTGAACTCCCGCTCTCAGAAAGTACAATGAATAATATCACTCTCCAGCCCCTCTGTCTCCTGTCCTTTCCTGAGGAAATACATTGTTGGCTGAACCTCAGTGAGTTGAAATGGCAGATAAATGAAGACCTTGTTCCCATCCACGCTCCCCCAGGTAAATTGTCTAACTGTAAATAAACGCCTTTGTGTTTGTTAGGGTTGGGTGATTTGTTTCCAAATGGGAAAGAGGTTATGCTTTCATGTGTGAAATGTCTTCTTTCTCTTCTTTTGATGATTGTAAGTGTGTCTAGAGATGAGGTGAGGCCTATAAACCTAGTTCATAAACAGTGTGAATCCACAATAAAATTATATGCGTCTTTAAAACTGGCTCCCTTCATATAATTACCCTGACACAATGCTATAAACTTTGGACTTGAGACATTAAATCGGTGAAAGGGAAACCATGTCATACTAACTCAAATGTGTTAGACTGATTAAAAATGAATTTCTAATGAGGAGGCATGTCAGTAAAATAATAATTAAAATAGTGCTTCAAATGATTAGGATTTGCTTTTATTGTATATTTTGTGGCATAGTATTTCCCAGAAGGTTATGAGTGCATATGGCAGAGATGGAAAATGGAGATGTGAAAATGAGGTCACGCCCAAGTGGGTAAGAAGCGATGATCACCATCAGCAGCCGAGCCAAATCTGCTTCCTATGCAAATGATGGCCCAGGGCTGGCAGAAGAGCCATTAAGGTCTTTGTTAAATCCTGACTCATAGCCATCTGCTCTCAAGTAGCGCTGCACTAGATGGGCAATGTCATAACATCTGGGGGAGAAATTTTCTCCAGTACATTCTGATTTGAGATGGTCAAGCAGGTTCAGTTTGATTAAAAAATGGTTTAAAGCTTGCTCATCTCTTGAGTCACTTTCCTCCCGTTCCTTTCATGCCCAGTTAAAAAAAAGTTTTGCTTACTACTTCTGTTTATTTTTCAGTGGATAAGGAGGGTGGTTGAAATAATGCTGGTCAGAACTGAGGTAGGGATTAGTACATGATCCTCCCTGTCTTGTTTTTATCATGAATCTAGGGACTCTCTTGGGATTCCCTGTGCATTCCTTCACTCATTGACTCATTGCTGATTTATTCAACAAATATTTATTGAGCCCCTCTACTTAGTGCCAGAGATGGTGATTGGGCTGTGGAATAACTGGGGAACAGAACTGAATAGGCCCCTGGTCCTCATGAGGATATTCCAAGTGGGAATAATGGAAAATAATAAAGAATCACAATTATTTTGGGTTTTGATAAAACTATGAAAGCAATAAATCCTCTGGTAGAGAATTTTGGTGGGGTTGAGGTGATGGGTAGGGTAATGGCAGAACTGTTTTAGAGGGACTGGTCACGAAGGCCATGGATCAGGTTGCTAAAAGCCAACTAACGGAAAGTCAATTTGCTGAAAGCTAGTTTGTTACCTGGCCCAATTCACTGAAAGACAAATTCACCAAGCTTATTTATGTTATCTATACTATTTAGTTTTGGTTTTCATTTTGATTTTCTGATAGCATTTTGAGAACTTTTCAACAGTTTTTTTATTAGTCAGGCTCAAGAACCTGAGGGGCAGAAGCAGGGGAAATTGAGAGGCAGAGTGAGGGGCCTTGAGGACCATGATAAAAATATATTCATAAGGATATATTCTTGAATAGGGAGAATTGTTATAAATATATTTTTCATTAGGTTATTATTATTCATTAGGATAATACATTCATATGAACTCTTCATATTTAAGAATATATGCAAGAAGGCAGTATTTATAAAGAGTATATTCATAAAAAAATTTTCATTGGATATATTCATAAAACAATATATTCATGAGGATAATATATTCATAAGAAGAACATGTTCAATTTTTCTCTACCCCAGCTCCCAGCTGTTGCTGCTGGAGGCTGAGGGACAGAATCAGAGGCAGCGAGGGGAAATTGAGGCACAGATATAGTTAAGTTTCCAGCTAAAGTGTTAGGGAGCTGAGGAAGAAGCAGTCTAAACATACACTTTCTCAAAGTGGTATTATGAAAGCAAAATGAAAACCAAGTAACTAAACTAGAAAGTTACAAGAAACAATTACATTAGGCAAATTTGTTCTTTAGGGAATGGGTCATCCAAGAAATTAGTTATTTGGGCAATTTGTCATTTGTAGAATTAATAGATTGAGCATATAATTTATCATCTAAACTGGGATGGTTTTGAGCATGAAAGGAGTGCTATTAATAATTATACTGGGAAAATAGGTATAAACTAGAATGGTCCTGGGCACACTGAGCTGTAAGATCATCTGCCTCCCTGCCCTCTAAACTAGTCTCTGGCGTCTGTGTTTGTGTAAGATTGGGCAGGCACAAACCTGAGGAACATTCTGGATCTGCTTGCTTTTGCAATATGGCTACTTGGCTGGATTTGAGATTGAATGTGTGGATTGTTTCTCAACATGAATACCATCTTCTGTTTGAACTCTCCAAAGCTGTAGGGTATTAGAATAAGTCTTAAGGGAGCTGAGATTTTTTGGATGGCATCCATGGCAGTTATTACCTTTATGTGGATGACTTCCAGTTCTAGAATCTCTAGGCCAAGCTCCAAACTCAGATTTCTAAACACAAGCTAGACATCTCCTGCAGGCACGTCAAACCCAAAATGTCCCAAATCAAACTCCTAGGAAGAAAGTATAGAGGTAAAAGAAGACCTTTGGGAAGGGCTCTTCATGGTCATTTGTTCATGCCATGCTTTTTAAGATTTTTAACAGACTGAGAGGACATTCATTTTCCTCTTTCTTGCTTAAAACCTACCTACCTGTTAGAGCCCAGCTCAAATCTCTTCTTTCTCTAATGTCTTTATGAAATAGCTACATTTAATCCTCCCTTATCAAAATTACCAATTGTGTCTCAATAATAGCCATCAGTGTTGTCGTAAATAAGACCTGTGGTCAGTACCATCCAGTCTGGAATTGTATTGTTTCCTAAATGTTTCAGATGTCTAGATATTTTTACCACAGCACTTAAAACATTATTAAGCAGAAAACAAGGGTCATTTGTTCATTAATTCCTTCAATAAATATTTTTTGAGTGCCTGTTATATACCAGGTACTATTCTAGGTTCTGAAATAGAGCAATCCCCAAGGCAGAGTCCCTGATGTTCAAGAACTTACATTTTAGTGGAGAAGATGGACAATGAAAACATAAAGACATGGATACATAATGTAATTACAGATACTGATAGATGCCATGAAGAGAAATAAATAGGTTTAGGTAATCCTATGTCGACTTGGGGGTAATTATTAATAACATCTCCTTTTACTCTCAAAAGCGTTTGGGTTTAGAAATTCATTATCTCATAAGAGACCAGAGAGCATAAGATATGCATTTTCAGTAGTGTAATCAGAAGGGCTTCTGTTGGGTGGGCATAGAGCCATTTGGATGTCTGGGAGAAGTTGTGTTCCAGGCGGCAGGAACCGCATGTGCAAAGGTCCTGGGGCAGGAGTCATTCTTCAAATGATCATATCTGCTGCCTACTGAAGTTCCGAAAGGAGTCTAATGTGACTGGAGTGCAGTGAGGATGAAAGAAAATGGTAGGATGGTAGGGGATGAAGTAGAAGAGATACCTGTGGGTCAGATCATGTGAGACACTGTAGGCCACGTAAGACTCTGAGTTTTATTCTGTGATAGAAAGCTATTAGGAAGTTTTGAGCTTGGAAGTGACATAATTTGATGTCTTTTAAAAGGATTACTCTGGTTGCTGTGCAAAGAAAATGCCACTGGGAGAAAAAGGGAGACAGCAGGGAGACCAATAAGGAGCTTATTGCAGAGGTCTGGGAGAGAGATGAGGGCTTAGCGAATACTTGTGTATTTTTGTGGCCTGGTGGATAGTTATTGGATTGAAGTCTTTGGAGAAAGAGAACAGGAATGAGAAGTGATTTGGCAAAACTGCTTCACCTCCCTGAGAGTTTCTTGTCTTCTGGAATTGGTAAAGCACCACCTGTCCAGCCAATCTCACAGAGCCCTTATAAAAGCTATTGTTTGGGGAAGTATTTTGTAGGCTCTAACATACTACACACATGTTAACCTCTGTGGTTATTAGCTATGCTGTATTCTTTTTTCTTTCCTTCTTTGGATTGACAACATCCCTATTTTGCTCTAGACTAGAGAGCTCCCTTCCCCCATGGAAAGGTATGCAAACTAATTGCTTTGGGATTTGGATACTGAGTTTTGTGAAACCATGACTAAAGATGGTTAGAGTCCAGTTGTGGTGGTGAGGGTACCTGCCATCTGTATCCCTGGACCTGATTCGAGCTCTTTCTGAGGCCTGGGTTTCTAGGTCTCTTTGATTGTATAAATGACCTCACATCCTCCCAAAGGAGTCAATTTTTATTAAAGATGCTAGAGTTGCTTTCTGTTGCTTATAGCCACGCTGCTCTAAAAGAGATACTTGGGAAATTTACAGGGGATTGGGATTTAGAGAGAGACTGGCACCACTATGGCATTATTGCCTGCTGCTTTTTTGGTTAGGTCGCAGGTTCCAAGTGAGATTTTCTGAGATGTGGAACACTTGGGGGTGGAGAGGTCAGCTCCATGAGGGGGGAAATTCCCATACAGAGTATAGGAATGGAATGTATTTTTAAAACAATTCTTAGTGGGAAAGAGTCAGACTGTAATAGTAAAGCCAAGAATCTCATTAGCCCAACTGAGGAGTAATAGCCATTCTAATAGCATCATTAAATATTACTGAATAAGTAAACCAACGAATAGGTTAATGAATGACTTGAAGGCATTGGAATCCTGAATTTTAGTCCCAGCTCTGCCGTAAACTAGTTATGTGAGCCTGAGTAAATCTCTGGGTGTCAGTTTCCCCACCTGTAAAATGGGCTTAGTAAATCTGCCTTACACATTTCACAGGGGTGTGATGTGACTCTGCATGAACAAATGTAAAGGTCAAAGATGAGGGTATGGAAACATGTTAAAGATTGGGGTTACTAAGAAAAGATTTGGGAAAGGGACAGATTTATACCAAAGAGACAGATTTGTACCTAAAATGAAGGGAGTATACAGATAATCCAGAGTGATTTAGAGTCACCAAGTAATCACATTCCACATGTGCAGCTTGGGAACAAAGCCTGGCTCTAGAAAGATCAAAAGATACATCAGCAGTAACAGGAAGGATAGGTTACAGAAGACTGCTTCAGAATAAAAGCTAAATATAAAGTCAGGCCTTGCTTCTGCAGCTTTGGAGGTTCGGCTTATCAAGTCATCAAAGACCTGCCCTGGACACTGGAATGTGAAGACCTGCTTTAACCAAGAAATCTAGGTCTCTAGCCTCACCCACAGATTGCCTAAGGAGATGTCTCATATATATGTGTGTGTGAATTCTTGTTACTCTGAGCTTTGGCTAGTTTTTGGCTATAATCTCATTCAGCTTGTGTGTTTCATAACCCACAGGATCTGATGGGAGTGACATGTGGGGCTTTGCAAAATCTAAAACATCATTTGAATGCAAGGCAACTGTTAGAAGGGACTGGTGGGGTATTGACAAATGTTTAACAACCGGCTCTCCGAAAAAAATTAATAATATTTGCCAATTTCTGTGGCGTAAATAGTCCTGCCATGGCAGATTTTGAACTGCTAGTGATTTAACAATCTGCTTGCAAAGTTCCTGAAAATTTAACATCAGTTCTTGTGAGCCAGTATAAATCAAATGTGGCTCACTCTACTGGAAGGAACTGAAAGGAAAAAAGAGACACACTGAGGGGACTGTAAAGATTAAATATATGTCTAATTAGGCAAAATGTGTAATTTGGAGGTGGGCCTTAAAAATTGTGTGTGTTTTCTTAAAAAAATTCACTTTTAAAGACTAACTGGGGAGAGACAAGATTCATACAGATAAAGTTAAATAAAAATATAAGACATGGACACAGTGTTACATAATTAATTGCTAAATAGAAACTCTAGTACAGAGGAAGAAAGGTGACAGTCAATTGGGAGCTTTGGCAAGGCTTCCTCTGGGAGTGCGAATTGATTATTATATGAGGTACGAACAACACCTTCAGAGGGCAGAGGAGGTGAACAGTTTTATCACCCCTGTGCAGTTCTGGGAGGTGGGAGAGGGCCAGTGACGGGGGTAAGAGCCCTCAGAAGGTGGTTCCTCAGCACTCAGAGACCCAGGGGAAGGACATGGCTCCTGGGAGGAGAAGAGAGTGCTTTTCAGGTAGCTGGTTGTAGTGGATATCTGTTGTTTTGCTATTCAGCTTCCATTCCTCACTTTCTCCCCAATTCTTTGTTCTTGTGGTTTGGATGGGACTGACCCCCACCTCCAGAACACAGGGATGAGTTTGTGACTGAGGGCTGGCCAATCGGTGTTCTATTTCTCTGACCACACAGATTGAGTGAGGCCTAGACATGTGGCAAAGGCACCCACTCCAATGGGTGTGTCTTCTGAGACTAGTTTGGCAAAGATAATCAGGGCTGGAGCTGCTGGTGGCCATCTTGCTACCATGTGGGGAGAGCCTGACTAATAATAAAGTGTGCCTACTGGAAACCAAAGAATTTGGAGAGAGACTGATTCTAGATGATATCATTTAAATACATGTATTAAGCATGCCTGAAGCTGAACTTTTGAGAAAGTCTTTTCACAGCAGCATTAAGAAGAATTCTGGAAGCAACTTGAAAAGTCAACAATGGGAAATTGGGATAAATTGTGTTGTAACCATCTGATGGAATATGATACAGCGATTAATGAAAGAGGATATTGTAAAATTGAAATTGTGGATATATGAAGGTGGTCACAACACAATGATGAAAAGCAGGTTGAATCTGCTTTTATTTTACAGTTTGTGTAATTAATATAGGCAGAATCTAAAAGGCTAAACATCAAAATATTTATGATTAACTCTGAATGGTGTGGTTCTTTTTTCTTTTAGTCTACTTGTATTTTCTAATTTTACTATAACAAATATGAATTATGAAATAAAAATAAAGACATTATTTATTTATATTTTATAGAATTATTAAAGATACAGAAACAAACCAAAAGGGGGTGATGAACGAAGACAACTGATCTGAAATTGATCCCAATTCATCTGTCCTTGTCCTCCACCAGTAAGAAACTTATTAATATTGGTGGCTCCAGTGTCACTGATGGTGTGCTGACATGTGGCTCAGGAGGCTAGGGGAGTGTCTGATCACACTCTTGCATGAGTGAGAATGCTAAGGGAGGTGTGTCTGTGTTAGGGTTGGGTGGATGAAGAGGCCTGCCCTGCTCTGAGTGGCTGAGGGGCCTATGCTGCAATGTCTGTGGCCCAAGAGTGAGAAGGAGCAGAGCTGAGCCCAGGCAGCAGGATCCTGGAGTGGGAGCATGTGGCCTCAGTGCACTGGCCTGTGCTCTTCATGCAAGGGGGAACATAGGGTTTTCTGAGGAGCAGATATAAGGAGACCTGCCCCTTGGCAGTTGAGCAGAGTGATTCCCTTATAACAAAACAGGGCTTCCTTTTGGAAGGAAGGTCAGAGTACTCACACTAAAGTAAGCCTTGCGTAGAACATTCTGGAGGGTGCACTTCATGTGTTGGGCACCATGGGAGTGTTTTGCCTGCTCTGCAATAGCCAGATTTCTGGGCAGTCAAGAGGGAGCCCAGGAGTTTCACCTGCTTCAGGTAAGAAGATGCTTGGCTTTTCACATTTTATTCTGCAGGGGCCAAGGAAGAGCTTGAGAGCTGGGAGTCTGCCACGTAGGCAGGAGTGTAGAAAGGTCCTAGAATTCTGAGTGCGCCTGGAAAAGTCTCCTGTCAGTTCTAACCTATAGAGCCCCACTATGGTTTTGTTCTGTTTTGTTTTATTTTTGAGACAGAGTCTTGTTCTGTAACCCAGGAGGGGGTGCAGTGGCATGATCACAGCTTACCACAGCCTCAACCTCAGGCTCAAGTGACCTTCCTGCCTCTGCTTCCTGAGTAGCTGGGATGATAGGTGCACGGCACGAGGCCCCACTAATTTTTAATTTTTTTTTTTTTGTAGAGACAGGGTCTCACTATGTTGTCCAGGCTGATTTCAAACTCTTGGGCTCAAGGTATCCTCCTGCTTTGGCCTTCTAAAGAGCTGGAATTAGTCTCATTTCTTTTCATCTTGAGCATCTCAGGACTGATCTCTGCAGACACTGTATTACACTTTCCAGTGGCCACCACAAGAAGCCCAGAACCCAACAAATTCTGTCTGATTTCACTTCTGTGAGGCACCTAGTGCAGTGCAATATGGTCACCAGGGTCTGGGGAGTTGGTGAGTGGGAAATGGGGAGTTTCTTAATGGGAGTGGAGTTTTAGTTTTGCAAGATAAAAAGAGTTCTGAAGATCAGTTGCACAGCAATGTGAATGTACTTAACACCACTGAACTGTATGCTTAAAAATGGTTAAGATGGTACATTTTATGTTATATGTATTTTAACACTATTAAAGAAGAACAACAAAAAAGTCCAGGACCCAAGGTCTTCTCTCAGGCCCTAGTCACTCATTCCTGTTCATGTGTATGACTATCAGGCAGCTTCTTACTCCAACCATTCTGGTTCTCTTGACCTTGCTCTATCATTCTGCAGAGCATTTATGACAATCCGACCTCCTGTGTGTATTATTTATTTATTTGCCTGTCTTTCTCCCCTCTCAACTAGAATATTCACTCTGTAAGAACAAGGATTTTTGTTTTGTTTACTGCTGAAATCCCAGCATCTAGAGGAATGCCTACCACGTAGTAGGCGCTCGATGCATATGTATTGACTGACTGCAGACTGGTAAATTTTGCGTGGATCTATGAAGGGGATCTTGCAACCTGTTAAGGACACAGCAAAAGAAAGGTAGGGAAAAGCAGTATCAGTCTCACCGTGATCTCTCGATGTCATATAATTAGACATTGCCATCAGAAAATAACTGTGTGGCATGTTTTATTTAAAAAAATCAAATTAACTATCTTAAAGTGTTTGTTCTGAAACATAGCTGGAAAAGAGTGGGGGGAAGGCTTTTCTTTATGAGTCGATTTCTTGCTACTGGAAGTGTTTCCTTTTTGGGCTGCAGGGTACCCCTTCTGCCACTGCATTTTTTATTTCATGACATTATCCCATGGCTGGTTTCCACCTTCATTTTTTATTAAAATATATTAACTCTTTTCTTCATTCACCCCCTCGAACCCATCATTCACTTGTCTCTTGTACATTCTAATGCTTTGAAAATTGCTGCAATCATCGGTAATCTGAAGAATTTTCCTTTATTAGCAGCACAGCCAGGAGCTAATCAGAAGTCTTCATTTACCCGATACAATTTACAGCGTTTGAGGAGCGATTGCTCTATCGCTTGCCTCTTTCTGTTTCTCAGCATTATTTTTTCAGGAATAAATTCATTTGGTTTTGTCCTACCCTTAGGATCTTTTGCTTTAAGACTTCTTGCTGTATCAGCACACACCTGCATGAACTATTTTGTCTGTCTATGTAATTAATTATCTATTCAATTTCGTCAAAAGCATTACATCTCTTTTTTAGATGACATTGAACTGTTTGATCGATTTAATTAATGAATTCTGTCAAAACAGTCTTTTAACAACCATCAGTGGTGACCTGCCTTGTATTCAGTCTTAAGGAAGTTTACCTTTTCTCCTGACTTTCCTTCATTTTCTTTTGATTCAATTTCTTCCCTTTTCTTTTGTTTCAAACTGATTGAGCTTCTTTGAGATATGGCCTTTTCTTTAATAATGTAGCAGTTAATATGTTCTAGATTACATTATAGACTCCTGCTACTTGAAGGGACAGTGAGGTTTTTTGTTGTTTCTAGCCCTCTGTCTAGTAGAATTGCATGTGCTGAAATGAAAAAACTCTTAAATGTATTTATATTAGGTTGGTGCAAAAGTAATTGCAGTTTTGCCATTACAAGTAATTTATATTAGACTGGTGCAAAAGTAATTGTGGTTTTTGCTATTACTTTCAATGGCAAAACTGTAATTACTGTTGCACCAACCTAATATATGCTATATACGTGTACATTCATAAAACATGCTTTTTTTGATACCCTTGATCTCCAGTTGGTTTTCATATGATCAAGTTAAGGTTGATATTCCAGTTAGACTCTTACATAATTTACTGTTAACAGATGTATTTCTTTATATCTTTTTAAAAACCAGAGTATGAATTGTAAAGAGAGACATTAATGACATAATCTTCCCCTTAACTCCTATCCTACTTTGGCCCTCAAGTTAGTTATTAGCAATTACAAGTCACAATGTAGTATCACATTTTGAGTTTGGAATTATTAAAAATTGTTCAAATGAACTCAAATCAACAGTGGTGATGTTTATAAGCATTTCCTTGCTTCTGCTTCTTACACCCCCCGCCCCCATCCCAGATACAAACACAAAATGCATGCCCTATAGATGCTTTCTGGGCATTCTTAAGCATTTCTTTAGTGTGGAATGTGTTATGCGCTGTACCGTACATCATGTCACAGTAACACCATGGGAGCCTACTATGATTGGGCATAAAGTGTTTGGATGATTGTTTGTTTTAGTCTGTTCAGGCTGCTATGACAAACTTACCACAGACTGGGTGGCTTAGAAACAATAGAAATTCATTTCTCATAGTTCTGGAGGCTGGGAAGCACAAGATCAAGGGAGCAGCAGATTCAGTGTTGACTAAAGGCCCATTTTCTGGTTCATAGATGGTGGCTTTTCATTGCATGCTTACATGGGGAAAAGGGTGAGCTGGCTTTCTGGGGTCTCTTGTTAGGGCACTAATTCTAAATTTATGATGTCTCTATCCTAACGACCTAATCACCTCCCAAAGTCCCCACCTTCTAATACCATCATACTGGTGATTAGATGCCAACATATAAATTTTGGAGGAACACAGATACTCAGACCATAGCATTGCTGTTTTGGATGATTTGATTTAATTAGCAAAACCATTTTTCCTAACTTTCTTTTTTAAAAGGAAATTTCCAAAATGATAGTCCACACTCTATATCCTAGTAATCGAAATGTAGGAAATATAATTGAAACTTTCCTTAATGATGTAGGTCATCCATTAAAAGAATGTTGGTGGACTGTACAGGCAAGTGCTGTCCAAGCTGGGTTTTGATTCTGTCAGAATTCTTAGTTGCACGCAACAGAAATGGACTTTGGTTTATTAAGGATAGAGGGTGCTCACAGAAATATATAGAGGACGGGAGACACCCAGTCTTGAGGCTGATCTTCCAGAAAAAATGTCTAAATACCAGCCATAGGCCTGGTCCTATAAGAAAAGTACAACTACTGCAGCCACTGAGCACTGGGTAGTACAGTTTTGTTTTTTAAAATTTTAAATCCTTTCTCAGCTATATTAATATATAATTGACAAATAAAAATTATATATATTTATGGTGTGTACAACGTGATATTTTGCTCTATATATACACTGAAATTATTAAATCAAGCTAATTAACGTATCTGTCACCTTATGTACTTGTGTTTTTGTGGTGAAAACATTTAAGATCTATTCTCTTAGTAATATTCAAGTATACAATACATTATTATTAACTATAATTATCATGTACAATAGAGCTCCAGAACTTATTCATCCTTTCTGGTTGAAACTTTGTACCCTTTGACCAACATCTTTCCATTTCCTCCCTGTCCCACCCCCAGTCCCTGGCAACTGCTGTTCTACTTTCTGCTTCTGTGAGTTCAAATTTTTTTAGATTCCACATATAAGTGAGATCATGCAGTATTTGTCTTTTTGTGCCTGGCTTATTTTACTTAGCATAATGTCCTTCAGGTTTATCTGTGTTGTTGCAAATGACAGGATTTTCTTCCTGTTTAAGGCTGAATTATATTCCATTGCATACATACGCCACATTTTCTTTATCCATTCATCTGTTAATGGACATTCATGTTGATTCTCTATTTTGGCTGTTGTGAATAATGCTGCAATGAATATGCAAGTACAGATATCTCTTCAACACACTGATTTCATTTCCTTTGGATCTATACTCAGAAGTGGGGTTGCTGGATCATATGGTGGCTCTATTTTAATTTTTTTGAGGAACCTCCACATTGTTTTCCATAATGGCTGTACTAATTTACATTCCCACCAAGAGTATACGAGGGTTCTCTTTTTTCTACATGCTTGCCAACACTTATTTTCCATCTTTGTGATAATAGCCAATCTAACAGGTGTGAGGGAATATCTTCTTGTAGTTTTAATTTGCATTTGTCTGATGATGAGTGTTAAATCAAGTTTAGCCTAAAGCCGCCTCCTTACATATTTTAAGTTCAGCCTAAAGGGTTTTCTGTACACCAAGAACTATAACAAGTGGAGGTGTAACCATACGGTAACCTACACTTGTGCCAGTCACTGAGTTTTGGTCAATCAAATGTAGCCACTATTCAAACCATGTTCAAATAAGGCAAATGCCAAACTGAAATCAATCCAGCTGTTTCTTTTCTTTTCTTTTCTTTTCTTTTCTTTTCTTTTCTTTTTTTTTTGAGATGGAGTCTCGCTCTGTCGCCCAGGTTGGAGTGCAGTGGTGCGATCTTGGCTCACTGCAAGCTCTGCCTCCCGGGTTCACACCATTCTCCTGCCTCAGCTCCCTAGTAGCTGGGACCACAGGTGCCCGCCACCTTGCCCAGCTAATTTTTTGTGTTTTTCGTAGAGATGGGGTTTCACCATGTTAGCCAGGATGGTCTCAATCTCCTGACCTCGTGATCCGCCCGCCTTGGCCTCCCAAAGTGCTGGGATTACAGGTGTGAGCCACAGCACCTGGCCCAATCCAGCTGTTTCTGTACCTCACTTTCCTTTTTCTGTCCATAAATCTCCCACCACATGGCTGTGTTGGAGTCTCTGGGCCCACTCTGGCAAGGAAGGCTGCCCAATTTGTGACTCATTTGTTGCTCAGTTAAACTTCTTTAAATTTAATTCAGCTGACATTTTTCTTTTATCATTAGTGATGTTGTGCATTTTAAAATATACCTGCTAGTCATTTGTATGTCTTCTTTTGAAAAATGTCTACTCATCTTCTTTGTCTATTTTGTAGTCAGGTTGTTTTCTTGCTATTGAGTTGTTTGAGATATATATATATATATATATATATATTTTTTTTTTCATATTCAACCCTTATCAGATGTATGGTTTGCACATATTTTCTCCTTGGTAGTATTAAATGTGTTTTCTGTGCCAGGAGCGTTGCCTTGCAGCTACTGCTGCTGCTGCTAGTATGAGAGAGGGAGGAGGAGAGAGAGAGGAAGACACAGAGAGGAAGAAAAGAAAGATTAAAATCGCTTAGTGTGAGAGAATTTTCTGTACCAAGTCTCGTGCGGTTCTCTGATCAGCAGAACCTTTGCTTCGAATGTGCCCACGTGGCAAGGGACTATGTGACATTTTCAGCTCCTCTAGGGGAGACTGTCCATCTTTTCCCCACATCAAAACTCAAACAGTATGGAATTCCCCAAAGAAAGGGGTTCCTCAGACACTTCTCAAAAGAAGACATTTATGCAGCCAAGAAACATGAAAAAAAGCTCGACATCACTGATGATTACAGAAATGCAAATCCAAACCACAGTGAGATACCATCTCATGCCAGTCGAAATGGTGATAATTAAAAAGTCAAGAAACAACAGATACTGGTAAGGTTATGGAGAAAAAAGAATGCTTTTACACTGTTGCTGGGAGTGTAAATTAGTTCAACCATTGTGGAATACCTTGTGGCAATTCCCAAAGACCTAGAGGCAGAAATACCATTTGAACCAGCAATACCATTACTGAGTATATGCCCAAAGGAATATAAATCATTCTATTATAAAGACACATGCACATGTATGTTCATTGCAGAAGTATTCACAATAGCAATGATGTGGAATCAACCCAAATGCTTATCAATGATAGACTGGATAAAGAAAATGTGGCACATGTACACCATGAAATACTATGCAGCCGTGAAAAGGAACAAGATCATGTCTTTTACAGGAACATGGATGGAGCTAGAAGCCGTTATCCTCAGCAAACAAATTCAATAACAGAAAACCAAACATGGCATGCTCTCAGTTATAAGCGGGAGCTGAATGATGAGAGCACATGGACACGGGGTTGGGGGAAACAACACACACTGGGGCCTCTGGGGAAGGGGTAGAGGGAGGGAGAGCATCAGTAAGAATAGCTAATGAATGATGGACTTAATACCCAGGTGATGGGTTGATCTGTGCAGCAAACCACCATGGCACACATTTACCTATGTCACCTGCACATCTTGTGTGCATGTACCCCAGAACTTAAAAGTTGAAGAAAAAAAAAAAAAAGAAAGGGGTTCCTATTGGGAAGCTAAGGTGAACATTAGACTCCCACTTTAGGTTAAATGTGTAATATTCCCAGATAAATCTTGACACTTACTTTCTTGCATCTGTTTTTATATAAGCCCAATTCCTCATTTTTTCCTCAAGGAAGTGGAGTGCAGCCTGTGCAATTGCTAACAGCATAATGTAGTTGCCGTTCTGCAGAAGTGATACTGAGTAAAAACTGAAATCTCCTAAGGGTGTTTTCTTTTCCTCAATAAAAATCTTCAATATTCTTATAATTGAAGTTTGGCTTCGTAGCACTGTTAAAAATATTTTCTTATTTTAGTGCCTAGTAGTGCCTAGAGCTACTTGTTTTAGCTTTATGGTTTTTTTTTTTTTGTTCTCTGGTAGAATTTCAGGATATATACCATTAAAGATGGGTGCTGCTTTTTTTGTGACTACAGACATAATTGGGGATTCTCTCTTTGCCTGAATTTCCTTAGCACCAGATAATTATGGGATCTAGAATTCTGGATACGGGTTAATTCAAATTTACCATTGTCTAGTTATTAAGAAGTCAGAATAGCATTTACTGTGTAAATCTGGGCAATTGATGTTTCTCAGTTTCCTTTTTTAACGAATGGAAGTGATTCTTCTCAGGCTGGACTCTCAGGTGTTTGGCAAGTGGCTGAGATGACCGGCAGAGGGGAGAGGTGGAATGGAGGGGGAACCCAGAATTTCCTGACTCCTGGACTCTGTTGTGCTTTTTACCTCCAAAATCATCATCCAGAAATCAAACCATCTACACTCTTGACTTTCAGCCTTTTTAGTATTTACTGTACGCCCAAATTGGCCAGTTTTCTGATTTTTAGAAGGATGGATAGTGTATTTTGGTGGGAAGGATGAGAAGGTTAAAAAATATTATCTAAAATTAAAATGCAATATTTTGGAGAGAGAGATCTTTGGTTTAGATCCAGGCTGTAACACTGACTGTGTGAACTTGGGCAAGGTATTCAGCCTCTCTGAATTTCAATATCTTTCTCTGCAAAGTGGGGATAATAATGCTTGTTTTGTATAGCCTAAGTAAATGTTGAATCCGTTCTTCTTTGGAGTTTATTCATGTGCACCAACCCTATCCCCCTTGTGGTGACTTTAATATCTTTTTACAGTGCTGCTGATGGAGGATGCTGTCAATCCAGAGTCTGACAGTCTCTCGCTCCTATGTAAGTCAAATGTCATTCTTGAAATCATAATAAACTTATCAACTTTTTTTTGCATAACTTGATGGGGTTATGGAATTATAACTGTTTTGGAAACATTCCAGCCTAGAAGCTATATACCAGAACAAATGAGATCCTGACACAGTACCTCCTCCAAGGAATTCATTCTGCTTTTGGAGACTAGCACATGTATTTGCTTTATATTATGTTTCCTAAATTATATTTATTTCTTTATTTTAGAGTAATGCAATAATTTAATAGAAAGGACTATCTTGGCTTATTCCTCCTAAAATACCACAGCCTTCTTCATTAGGATGTTTCATTTAAAAAATAGTATGTGTGCATTCCTTGCCAACCTTCCAAAAAATTCACTGCTGGGCAGACGAAGGGGTTGATAAATAAAAAGTAATTTGTTCATAAAATTTATAAGCCGCTGGAAATGAAGGCCCTGGAAGAAAGTGCCAACTCAGCTTTAAGTATGAGATAATAATCAAAACAGCAAATGTACAAGTGCATTATGGTCAGAATAAATCAAATGGCAAGGCTCGATGTGAACAATATGGAAAAAACAACTAAGTGAAGAAATGTCAAATGAAGGATTACCTTCACTCTGGAAGTATCTATTCAAATCATAAATTCAGCCCAGGCTTTCTGCTTCCTAAAACCTAAGGACTTCTACTGAACAACAGCACTGCACCAGCAGCAACCACAACAAAAACAACAGAACCCTTTGTTTTCCTGCCAGCTTCTAGCAGTTTCGTTTCAGAGACAGAGAGAGAAAGGCTTCTTCTGTGGACTGTGTCTTTTATTGAAGATTTAACCCTAAAAGAAGGGCTCCTGCAAACTTAGCTTAGGGTTGGCAGTATATATCATCAATTAGATATAAGGTTGCTTTTTTTTTTTTTTTTT
>NW_016809835.1:707330-721332 GCF_001698545.2 Rhinopithecus bieti | reverse complement strand
TTTTTTTTTTTTTTTTTTAAACCAACCTTTCCATAAGAGCTTTTGTTGACTATTTTGGTCTTGATTTCCCAAAGTAAATGTTTCATTGAGTTAGCATGACTTTATTATAATAAAAACTGTATTTTTGTCTTCTGTCCCTTGACATTTATTCCATGGAACTAGTTTTTTTCCTGATCCTAATTGAAAGAAAATTTAGGGCAAATCATTGAATGCCTCTGGCCACTTTTAGTTAACAGTAGGTCTTCCTGTTAGCATGTCCAGGCCAGTATAAAAATATAATCAGTAATTTCATTCAGTGTTAATGCTTCTTCTCTTCCCCCAGCTTGGGCCAACTGAAGGTTGGCCATTGGCATTGTGCAAAAGGAGGCCTGGTTGGCCTCTTCTCTTTTTCTCCAACGTGCATCATACCCCTCCTCCCTCATCTTCAGAATGAGGCCACCATTTTGGATCGTCTTTCAGGGAGAAGGTGGGGCGGGCTAGGGAGAGAGGGGTTCAGCTCGGGAAGGCCTTAGTTGACTAGCGATGTTGTCAGCTGGCGGCGGAACCTGGGCTGGCAGGCATTTGAAGCCGATTGTCTGGGGGGCACTTTGGTGAATTCTTTGGCACCTACCTCTGTGGAGCTCTCACTTGGAATCCAGCACTAAATCTGTTAGTTCTGCCTTTGAAATGTCCCCCAAATTCAACCATTTTGTATCTCTCCCACCACTTCCCCTGCTCCGAGCCACCCCCAACTCTATCCTGCATGACTGTGGTGGGTTTCCTTGCTTCTGCCTGTGTTCCAGGAGTCTGTTTTACACGCAGGACAGGTATCTTTTCAGCGTGTGGTTCAGAACATGTTATTCCTTTGTTCCGACTGTCTGGTGGTTTCCTGTCTCATGCAGGGCAGAACTCCCAGACCTCTGAGGGACCACAGGCCCTACACTCTTGCCTTTCCCCTGCCTTACATTTCTGACCTCACCTTTCACCACTCTTACCCTCCTCACTGTCCCAGGACACTGGACACCCCCCGCCTCAGGGCCTTCCCATTTGCTGTTCCTTCTGCCACAATTCTTTCCCTCAGATATGTACAAGGCTTATTTCCTCACCTTGTCTAGTCTTTTTTTTTTTTTTTTTTTGAGACAGAGTCTTGCTCTGTTGCCTAGGCTGGAGTACGTGATCTTGCCTCACTGCAACCTCCACCTCCTGGGTTCAACCAATTCATCCTGCCTGAGCCTCCCAAGTAGCTGGGAATACACCACTGTGCCCAGCTAATTTTTTTGGTATTTTTAGTAGAGACAGGGTTTTGTCATTTTGGCCAGGCTGGTCTTGAACTCCTGACCTCAGGTGATCTGCCTGCCTTGGCCTCCCAAAATGCCTGGATTACAGGCGTGAGCCACCATGCCCAGCCAAGTCTTTGTGCAAATGTCTCTGCCTTAGTAAGCTTTTCCGTGATCAATCCATTGCAAACTGCAAACCCTCCCTCCCCCAGGCCTCTCCCTATTCTGCTTTCATAGTTTATTTTTCTCTATAACACATTATATTTTGACCTACTCTATGTTTTACTCACATAGTGTTTTTCTCCTCCGTTAGTATATACTTAATAAAGGAATAATCTTTATCAGTTTTGTTAATTGTTGTATCCTTAGTTCTCAGAACTGTGCTTGGCACCTAGTAGGTGCTCAGCAATCCTTTTGAATCAATGAATGAATGTTTACATTGATCCTGTGTTATTGTAACTCACCTGCATACATAACTAGCTCTCTTTCTAAGCTCTTGAGAGTAAGGTCTAGGAATTGGTCATTTTGTGTTCCCTACATCTCTAACTCAGTGCCTGGAACAAAATAAGTTCTCAGTAAATATTTACTGAATAAATGGAAGAATGAGTGAATCAGGAAAGATTGCTGGGATGTGGAAAGAAAGAAACAGAAGAGTGAAGCCTCAAGGCAGATAATGTGGTTCAGATATTTCAAGGAGAGGAAACCATGGGATTTAGGATGGGAAAGGGGGCTGGAGACCTTTGAGGAGCATGGAGTGGAGGATGGGCCCCAAGTTGCAGTGGGTGGAGGTGACTCAGCATAGATGGTAGGATGTGGAGAACTCTGTCCGGAAGAAGCCTGTGAGGGAATGAAATTGAAGTTAGCCTGACAAGAAGGTGGTTGGGGGAATATCTATCTATCTATCTATCTATCTATCTATCTATCTATCTATCTATCTATCTACCTATCAGCCTGCAGGAAAACTGAAGGTGTTTGTAAGATGAATCTTTAGTGGAGAGAGAGATTAATTGAGATGGGATAGATGAGGAATAAGATTTGGGAGGAGGCAGAAGGAGTGTGATCAAGCTGACAGGAGAACTGGTCCTGGGAAATGGTATGGCTCCCTCTTTCTCTGAGGTAGGAGACATTCCCTGGTCTTTGCTTGGACAGGCATGGAGAGAGGGAGGGACGGAGGAAGCCACCTACGTACCTATCCATCCATGTGTTTGTGTCTTTCTATTTTTCTAGTCATTCATCCATCTGTTCACCCATCCATCTTTCCATCCATCTATTCATCTCTCTAATGTTCCATTTTTCTTAGAACCCAGTCTCATTTCCCTGGTCCTTCTGACTGCTCATCCTCAGAGATGCTGGGGCAGTAGGTGGTGTTCTGAGGTGAGGCTTACATATAGATAACTTTTCTCCAGGCACTTGCAGCCCTCCATGGCAAGATGGGAGTTTTATGTCTTTTGAATTTTCCTGCACAGTGATTTCTCCAGCCTGAAGATCACTTTGCGTCAGATCTACACAGTGCACGATGAAAACAACAGCTTTCTAGTATTTAGAAATTAGGCTTTTCAAAGTACCTGAAAATCCAGAATATCCCAGCTAATTGTTTACTTTCACTTAGTTTTCTTTCAGACTTGGCAAGATGATTACAGGTAACACCCACCTTTCCCTACAATATCCAGCAAAAGAATTGAAAAATGCTGCCCCTCTATCCCCCATAATTACCACTTCTATTTATGAACAATGGAAGGGAACAAAATAAAAGTAAGTGGAAGAAATGAAAAAATGAATTCACTCTGACTTGACACTCTGTCCAGTTAATGAACCCTCCAGAGGAATTGCATTCACATTGGCACGTGTTGAATGATGGAATAACTCAATATGTGCACTCATTCAGGACATTTATAGATTATTAATTTCTCACACACAGCATTCAAGTCATGAACATAATTACCCAGAGTCTGTCTTTCCTTGCTAACCCAGCATCTTGGACCTGTTTCTTGAATCACCCTCAGGTGGTGAAGCCCCCAGATATAACTCTGTGCCACTCAGAGTCATTTTGGCAAAGCCCTCCCTTAGCCTCTGGCTTGGATTGACCTGGCAGATGCCCCGTGCTAAGCACCTGCTTTTATGTACTGATGCTCAGGGCAAAGATGTTATGATGATTACGACACATCCTATCATGCTGTAGTCACAGAGGGCCACAGGAAGCAAATTACAGGGACTGATTTATTTCGGAGACTTAGGAGAGATTCTTGCTGCCCTTGCTTCTGAATCTGTGCTTAGAGACAGTTTAAAAATAATGAGGCTGTTAGCCAGATCAGAGGTCTGCTGAGCAGATGGTCCAGGAGGGGCCAAGAGTCTCAGCTGATGGTAAACCAGGGTGGAGATTTGGAAACACGGGGTTCCTTGGGGGAATGTACTCTCATTCCCAGATGTGGAGTAGTTATTTCAGTAGCAATAAGGATGACTTAAAGAGGGCCCAATCTCTGACATGACTCAAGGCTCAGGTGCATGGAACTTTACGCTGCAAGATTTATTTTCACAGTGCTGGCTGAGTTTTTGCCCCAAGTCCAGTGGCTTTGCCTGGGTATGTCTTGAGGAGCCCGTTAAGATGGAGCAAGGACTTTGTCTTCATTAAGGAGAACACAGGATCCCTCTTTCTCTCTCTCTGCAATGTACTAGTATTAGTTTTCTGATTGTAAACATAATATATGCTGATTATAAAACACTAAAATTTTAGACATACAGTAGAAAGTCCCCTTAATTCTACCCCCACAGATATAACCACTGTTATAATTTGTTGTATATTTTTCCAGCAGTTTTCTATGCATCTATAAACACATGTATCTTTTTTTTAGATAAAATCATACCTACTCTTCTATAAGCTGTTTTAATTTAAAATATTTTTCAGACTTCTTTCTATGCTAATACGTAGAGTTACATTGTTCTAAGTGCTTAAGAGTATGTGGTTACATGACTCTGGCACAACTCATTTAATTGGTCATTTAGATTTAACTAAAAAAATTATAAACAATACTGCAATAAGAAATAATATAGATTCATTTTTACCTACTTGCTTATTTCTCTTACACATATTCTAGAAGTTTAACAGCTAGATCAAAAGGAATATTTATGTTTCGTTTAAAAATTTTGTTGCACATTATCTAATTCATGACCTCCAAAAGTTGAACTAGTTTGCACTTCATCAGCCCAGTATTTTTACACCTTTGCCAGCTTTGAATATTATTGTTCTGTTTAATCTTTGCTAATCTGAGACTGAAAAAAATATTTCATTGTTTTTCTAATTTAAATTTCTTTGGCTATTAATCAGGCCAAATACTTTAAAATATTTTTTTGTGGCAATTTGTATTTCTTTTTTTTTGAAATTGTCCTGTTCATGATTCTTTACTTATTTGGGGGCAAGAGGAGATTACTTGTCTTTTTAAAATATGGATTTATGGCTGGGCATGGTGGCTCATGCCTGTAATCCTAGCATTTTGGGAGGCTGAGGTAGGAAGATTGCTTAAGCCCAGGAGTTCAAGACTTGGGCAACATGGCGAAACCCCGTTTCTACAAAAAATATGTAAATTAGCCAGATGTAGTGGTGTTCCTGTAGTCCCAGCTACTCAGGAGGCTGAGGTGGGAGGATCACCTGGGTCTGGGGAGGTCGAGGTTGAGTGAGACATGATGACGTCAGTGCACTCCAGCCTGGGTGACAGAGTGAGACCCTGTATCAAAATAAATGAATGAATAAATAAATAATACTGATTTATAAGGACCTTCAGATAGAGATACTAACCTTTTTACTGCTCTTTGTGGTACATATTTTCTCCTCAAAATATATTTTGTTGCTGCTTTTATTTTTTTAAAATCAAAGGTTCAATGAAGTTTCACCCATTGCTTTTGGTGTTTAGATCTCTACTTTCTTTTTAATAAAGAACAGCCCCTTAATTTTTTCCCCCAGATAATAGTGACTTTTTAAAGAGACTGTTACTGGCCGGGTGCAGTGGCTCACACCTGTAATCCCAGCACTTTGGGAGTCCAAAGCTGGCTGGATCACCTGAGGTCAGGAGTTTGAGACCAGCCTGGCCAACATGGTGAAACCTTGTCTCTACTAAAAATACAAAAAATTAGCCAGGCGTGGTGGGGACACCTGTGGTCCCAGCTACTTGGTAGGTTGAGGCAGGAGAACCACTTTGAACCCATGAGGTGGAGGTTGCAGTGAGCTGAGATTACACCACTGCACTGCAGCCTGGACAACAGAGTAAGACTCTGTCTCAAAAAAAAAAAAAAAGATCTGTATCATATTAAAGTTTCCTTCTATTTCTAGTTTACCCATAAGCTTAATCCAGAATGGATTTAGAATTTTATCAACTGCATTTTCTGTGTTTGTCAAAATGACCATCTGTTTTTTAATCTATTAATCTAGTGAATTACATTGACATATTTTTTTCTAACTATCTATCCTTGAATTGCTAAAATAAATCCTAGTTAAAGGTGTTGCATTTTACTTTTAGTGTGTTGTTGGTTCTATTTGTAAATATTATATTTAGGGTGTTTGCATATATATGTATTAACAAATGAATTTGACTTTTGGTTCTTTTTTTACTGTCTCAGTTTTTGCTATCAGGGTTGCAATAGCCTTGTGAAATGAGTTCTTGAAAGCATTATATGACTTTTTGAATAAACCCAACATCTGGAAGTTTTGAGGAGAGTTGATTTCACTGATCATTTCAATTTCAATTTTTTTCAGTAGTGGTAACTTAGAAAATAGTTTTTTTGACTTTACATTATTGTCATAAGGGTATAAATAGTATTATTTTAATAAAAGTAGTCTCTTCCCTATCTGTAGTTAGACGTATGTTTTCATTGCTAATGTAGTGTATGTGTTCTCAAACTTTTTTCCGTGTTGTCAGATTTGTCAGACATCCCTTCATCCTTTTTTTCCCCCAAAGAGCTAGCTCTAGTTTTACTCAACAATTCTAGTTGTTTTAAACTTCCTAATTCATTGGTTTCTTTTGTTTATTTTGTTGTTCTTTTCTAGCTTCTGAGTCTAATGTGCCAAAATATTTATTTTAGACATTTCTTGTTTTAGAAAAAAACCTATTTAGGGATATGATTTTTTTTCCTGAGTAAACTTTGGCTACTTCCCATGGAATTTTCTGTTTAGTGTTTCAACATATGTTAATTTTCAAATAATTTATAAATTAAGTTTTTATTTATTCTTTGACACAGACTTATTTAGAACAATGACGTTTTGAATTTAATTCCATTTTAATCAGTAAATGAAACCTATAAGAACTCTACCTTCAGAAACTTACAGAGACATTTTTCTGTGGCCTAGTAAGTGATTTCTCTTTATGTGTTATTCTTACTTTTTTTGAGATGGAGTCTCTCTCTGTCGCCCAGGCTGTAGTGCAGTGGCGTGATCTTAGCTCACTGCAAGCTCCGCCTCCCGAGTTCACGCCATTCTCCTGCCTCAGCCTGCCTGGCTAATTTTTTTGTATTTTTAGTAGAGATAGGGTTTCACCATGTTAGCCAGGATGGTCTCGATCTCCTGACCTCGTGATCTGCCCGCCTCGGCTTCCCAAACTGCTGGGATTATGGGCGTGAGTCACCATGTCCGGCCTCTCTTTCTGTATTTAAAATTTTAAATGAATGTTTCATAAACATTTAGAAAGAATGTGTCTCATTTTTAGAGAGATCATAATTTGCTGTGAATTCAAGCTTATAATATGTATTATTAACATCTTTTATATATTTATTTTTGTCATCTTGACACAACAAGTTTTGGGAATAGTTTTCTAACTTTTCCACTATACCTATGGGTTCGACAATTTTTTTAAAAAATTTCTTTTCCTTTTAAAAAAGACAGGATCTCACTGTGTTGCGCAGGCTGGTCTTGAACTCCTGGGCTCCAGCAATCCTCCTGCCTTGGCCTCCCAAAGTGCTGGTATTATAGGTGTGAGCCACCACACCTGGCCAATTTTTTAAAAAAAATTTCTAACACTTCTTTTTACTTTTTGGAGAGAATATAGTAAAAAAATTAAGAGCATTGATGCTAACACCAGGCTGCCTGGTTTGAATATCAGCTCCACTCTCATGAGTTGACAGACCTTGGACACATTTCCTTAACTGTAAAATCACATCATCTACTTTACTGGGTTCTTGGGAGGATTGTGAGTTGCTATATGCAATGACCTTGGAATTGTGCTTGACGTGTTATAGTTACTCTCTATGTATCTGCTGCCATGATATTCAGAGTGAAAATGTTCATGGTTGCTATATATTCTGATGAATCTACTGTTTATTAATATAAAACAATTTTCTTTGTCCCATATAGAGCTTTTTGCCTTGAATTCTATTTGAGGTGATATTAATATTGCTATATTGTTTTCTTTTTGTCTATATTTGCCTGCTGTCTTAGTCCCTTCAGGCTGCTACAACAAAATGCCATAAACTAGGTGGCTTATAAACAGCAGAAATTTATTTCTCACATTATCTGAAGTCTGGGAATTCCAAGATCAAGGTGCTGGCAGATTCAGTGTCTGTAGATGGTCTGCTTCTTGGTTCATAGACAATGCTTTCTCACTGTGTCCTCACATGGTAGAGGTGGAAAGGGGTCTCCCTTGGCTTGCTTTTATAAGAGCCCTAACCCCATTCATGAGGGTTTCACTCTTATGCTCTAATCAACTCTGAAAGGCCCTCACCTCCTAATACCATCACCTTGGGGGGTCATGATTTTAACATATGAATTTTGGGGGGACACAAACATTCAGACCATAGCACTTGGTCTCTCTTTGGGCATGTGCATGTTTTCAACCTTTCAGCATTATTTTGTGTTACACACATCTCTTGTAAATAGCATATAGCTGGAGCTTGCCTTAAAAAATGAATTTGAAAGTTCTTTTAATAAGGGAATGTAACCTGTTTACAGTTGTTGAGATTATTGATATGCCTGTCATCTTTGTGTTTTCTGTTGGATATGTTTCTAGATCTTTTGTCAAGGTTGAATCATTGCCCCATGATATTCTTGTACTAGTAGCTCAGCTTAGATCTTTCTAGCTGGTGCGGCCAGAAAGAAGTCTGCTTCTCCTGCTTCAAAGTAAGAAAAACCAGAAGCTAGCCGGGGGCATGGTGTCTGTGGTCACACTGTTTTTGGGGATCCTGGTACTGAATTTTCTATTAGCTATTATTCAGTGAGTCCCTAGTATAAGCCAGGTGCTTTTTTAGACTGAAAAAAAAAAAAAAAAAACAAATATTGCTTCATTTAACCCTCACAACAACCTGAGGAGGGAGGTATTAATATTATACTTATAAATAGGGAGGTGAATTAAAGAAATGAGAGTGTGTTCCTGAGGGACTGAAGAGACATAATTTGTTTTTTTCAGATGGAATCTCACTCTGTCACCAAGATTGGAGTACAGTGGTATGATCCCGGCTCACTGCAATCTCTGCCTCCTGGATTCTAGCGATTCTCCTGCCTCAGCCTCCCAAGTAGCTGGGATCACAGGCACCCACCACTATGCCTGGCCAATTTTTGTATTTTTAATAGAGACTGGGTTTCAGCATGTTGGCCAGGCTGCTCTTAAACTCCTGACCTCAAGTGATCCATCCGCCTCTGCCTGCCAAAGTGCTGGGATTACAGGCGTGAGCCATTGTGCCCAGCTGAAAGACATAATTTGTAATATATAAACTCGTTCCCTTCACCTCCATGTATGCATGGAACATGAAGTTGGCTAAGAAGTGGGCTTCTGAGTTGACTTTTACTGGGTTTCTAAATGAATTGGTTGCCAATGCTGTTGGGAACGTTGGGCCTTCTTATTCTGGTTCAACCATTTTTTTTTCATGGTAGTGTAAGTTTCCACTCTAAGTTGATTGTTCTGGAGTGGATAATCCAGAGTTTAGTCATTTTCTTTTCTGCTAGAGTAAAAAAAAGTTTTAACTCAGTGGTGTGTCCCGTTAACTCAATGGTGTATATTTAATCCTGTTGGTCTTTTTTGGGTACTGGGTCTGGAGTTAGGGGGATCTGTGCCTGCTGGTCTCATAGAATCTGAAGAAGGGCAGGCTCATGCTTTATCCATCTTTGTATCTCTAGTGCCTTGAAGAATATGTGGTCCATAGTAGGTGTTATCTCTTAAAATGACCTGAGCTTGGGGAGGGGATTTGTCTTATATTCATATATGAATTATAAGGTTTTAGAAAGAAGTCCATAGAATATAAATGCATTATCTGAAAATTATACTTTCTGTAACCCCCATAGTACTATGCAATAGAAATTAAGTGTGTTGCATGGACGCTGGGAAGGGAACATCACACACTGGGGCCTGTTGGGGAGTGGGGTTGTTAGGGGAGGGATAGCATTAGGAGAAATACCTAATGTAGATGACGGGGTGATGGGTGCAGCAAACCACCATGGCACATGTATATCTGTGTAATGAACCTGCACGTTCTGCACATATATCCAAGAACTTAAAGTATAAAAAAAAAAAAAAAAAAAAAGATGGCTGTAATCCACCCAGGGCAAGTGTTTATCAGTCTTAGCTTCAATGATCTCCAATAAAATTTTCACTATTAAAAAGAAATTAAGTGTGTTCCAAGTCCTGATTACACAGAGATGTTAATCACATTTCATGCATCTCCAGTTATCATGTTCTATCTGCCCTGCAAAGGAGGAACAGGTAAGGATTAATCCCAGCACTTTGGGAGGTTGAGGTGGGCGGATCACGAGGTCAAGAGATCACGACCATCCTGGCCAACATGGCAAAATCCCATCTCTACTAAAAATACAAAAATTAGCTGGGTGTGGTGGCATATGCCTGTAATCCCAGATACTTGGGAGGCTGAGGCAGGAGAATCACTTGAACCCAGGAGACGGAGGTTGCAGTGAGCTGAGATCACACCACTGCACTCCAGCCTGGTGACAGAGCAAGACTCTGTCATAAAACAAAACAAAATAAAATAAAATAAAATAAAATAAAAAGTGTGTTTATTACTTTTTCAAGAGCTCATTTTGGACTAAAGCAGCATGTGGTTTCAGTAGGAGAAGGTCTGTGTCGCCATGGGAGGGTGGGATGACATTGACGTATGAATGACCGTTTGCACTGGTAATTCCAGTGAGGGCATCCAGCCAATAAAAGTGCTCCTGAGCCAGCTGCTGGGGAGAACTGTAGCCCTGATCTCACCGGGACTCCATATTTGAAAAGAAAAGAAAAAAAAAAAGCCAAGTGAAAACTCCCAGCTTTAATGAGATCCCTAGGTGAATCCGAGTTTTATATGGTCTGTTTGACTTCCACGGATATCTGGCTAGACTTTGATTGATTGTCAGGCTTTTTAAGTAGCATTGATTTTTACTTCTGCAACATTGGGATGATGAGGTCATTGCATTTTGCCGTGTTATTGAAGTTCTTGCTAAAGCAACCTGGAGGTTATGAGCATGTCTAGGCACTGGCTTCCCACTTGTGCTAAGATGGAGAGGTGGGAAAGTTCAGGTAAGGAAAATGATAAAGGCAAAAAAGAATTCTCTCTGATTGTGAGAGGGAATTTCAGAGGTTTAAGAATCATCGTGATAATTGGTAGCTTTTAATCATAGCTTGTTTCTTTTTATTAGCAATCATTTGTTGAGCATGTAACTACACAGGGCAAGGACTATGTCATAAGCCCTTTGTGTACACATTAACTGTCTTTTTCCTCACCACACTTCTGTGAAGTAGATGTTATTATTCCCCACTTTATAGATGAGAAATTGAGTCTAACAGAGGTAGGCTAGCTTGCTAGAGGTTGTTTAGTCAGAGAAAGAGCTAGGTTTTAGATCAAGCTGTGCCTGACTCCAAAGTCTGTGATCATAACTGCTAGTTTACTATATGATGGTTGTGTGAACAGTTAGAGGTTTCCTTTAGGTAAGATCAGAAAGGAAAACTTGAGGCTGGTGCATTAGTGACAATCCCCCTCTCATGTACGGACCTGAGTCCTGGGGAAAACTGCAACTAACACAGTGCCCTAGGACATACCATTTAGACTTTCCCCACTTGTAGAAAGAGATCACCTGAACCTCCTTTCTGCTTGAGTGAGGTTGTGCCCACGAAGGGGCCAGAGAGGGCTTTGAACATTTTGAGATTCCTCCAGCTACCACCTATTGATTAGAGGCTGCCAGGAGCTTTAATCCGATTAGAGTCTGTAAAACTGGTTTCCATCTCTGGCGCCTGACTCAGGTTTCAGAGCAAGGGGAAAATGTATGACATCACCCCTGCTTGCATCTGTGCTGGGTGGCTAATGAAATTACGTGATGGGCTTGAGGACTATTAAAGTCAATGTTGATCCTTATTATTATTAAGAGTACTTTTAAATTTACTGCACCATGAGGCAGGTTCGAAAGCATCATTTTTCAGAGGTGTATTCATTGCTCCGGATTTCAGCTCACAACTCCATGGGATATGGAGAAGGCTAGCAGCACAAATAATCAATTCTGAAATCTACAGGATTAAAGTGCATGTAGCTCCTTGCTGGAGGGAGGACAGGTTCTGGGATTTTTCCATAATAAGGCATCAGGATGACCTTGGATTAAAAAAACCTGAAATGAAACAAAACATGTTTGTCAAGGAAAAGTGAAGCTCTACTGTTGCCATTAGCATCAACAATAGTATATATTTTTAAAAGTTTAAATGGTTAGTATAACAAAAGAAAGCTCAGTTCAGATTACCAACCATTTACTGAGTATAGAGACTGAACTGGTACCAGGAATACACTACACCAAATCAATGTATCTTTAAAGCCCAGCTAAATGTCAGGCATGCAGAAATTATTCTCTCTCTCTTTAAATATACGTATAAGTACACATATATATGGATTAAAGTGCATTGATTTTAACTGTACAATTCAATTAATTTACACACACTCACAGCAACCAACATGTGCACACTGTTGAATCATCACTCAGATCAGGTTGTAGACAATTTCCCATATCTCAGAAGGCTCTCTCTTGCCATTTTACATTTCCGCAGCAGAGATAATCACTGCTTTGACTTCTATAGTGACAGACTACTTTTGTCTATAACTAATACACTTCATATAAATTAACATAAGTTGAATCTTCTTGTAAATGGAATCACGTGATGTTATATCTCTTGTGTCTGGCTTCTTTTGCTTATCTTTTTATTATTATTGTACTTTAAGTCATTGGTTCTGTTTATGTGATGGATTACGTTTATTGATTTGTGTATGTTGAACCAGCCTTGCATCCCATGATGAAGCCCACTTAATCTTGGTGGATAAGCTTTTTGATGTGCTGCTGGATTCGGTTTGCCAGTATTTTATTGAGGATTTTGCATCAATGTTCATCAGGGATATTGGCCTGAAATTTTCTTTTTTTGTTGTGTCTCTGGCAGGTTTTGGTATCAGGATGATGTTGGCCTCATAAAATGTCTTACGGAGGAGTCCTTCTTTTTCTATTGTTTGGAGTAGTTTCAGAAGGAATGGTACCAGCTCTTCTTTGTACCTGTGGTAGAATTTGGCTGTGAATCTGTCTGGTCCTGGGCTTTTATTGGCTGGTAGGCTATTACTGCCTCAATTTCAGAACTTGTTGTTGGCCTATTCAGGGATTCAACTTCTTCCTGGTTTAGTCTTGGGAGGGTGTATGTGTCCAGGAATTTATGCATTTCTTCTAGATTTTCTAGTTTATTTGCATAGAGGTGTTTATAGTATTATCCAATTGTAGTTTGTATTTCTGTGGGATCAGTGGTGATATCCCCTTTATTATTTTTTATTGTGTCTATTTGATTCTTCTCTCTTTTCTTCTTTATTAGTCTGGCTAGCGGTCTATTTTGTTAATCTTTTAAAAAAACTGGCTCCTGGATTCACTGATTTTTGTGAAGGGTTTTTCGTGTCTCTATCTCTTTCAGTTCTGCTCTGATCTTAGTTATTTCTTGCTGTCTGGTCTTCTGGTGGCTTTTGAATGTGTTTGCTCTTACTTCTCTAGTTCTTTTAATTATGATGTTAGGGTGTCGATTTTAGATCTTTCCCTGTTTCTCCTGTGGGCATTTAGTGCTATAAATTTCCCCTAAACATTGCTTTAGCTGTGTCCCAGAGAGTCTGGTACATTGTGTGTTTCTTCTCATTGGTTTCAAAGAACTAATTATTTCTGCCTTAATTTTGTTATTTACCCAGTAGTCATTCAGGAGCAGGTTGTTCAGTTTCCCTGTAGTTGTGCCGTTTTGAGTGAGTTTCTTAATCCTGAGTTATAATTTGATTGCACTGTGGTCTGAGAGACTGTTGTTGTGATTTCCCTTCTTTTGCATTTGCTGAGGAGTGTTTTACTTCCAATTATGTGGTCAATTTTTGAATAAGTGCGATGTGGTCCTGAGAAGAATGTATATTCTGTTGATTTGGGGCGGAGAGTTCTGTAGATGTCTATTAGGTCTGCTCGGTCCAGAGCTGAGTTCAATTCCTGGATATCCTTGTTAATCTTCTGTCTTTTTGATCTGTCTAATATTGACAGTGGGGTGTTAAAGTCTCCCACTATTGTTGCGTGGGAGTCTAAGTCTCTTTGTAGGTCTCTAAGAACTTGCTTTATGAATCTGGGTGCTCCTGTATTGGGTGCATATATATTTAGGGTAGTTAGCTCATCATGATGGATTGATCCCTTTACCATTATGTACTACCCTCTGTGTCCTTTTTGATCTTTGTTGGTTTAAGGTCTGTTTTATCAGAGACTAGGATTGCTACCCCTGCTTTTTTTTTTTTTTTTTTTTTTTTTTTTT
>NW_016809835.1:693474-706705 GCF_001698545.2 Rhinopithecus bieti | reverse complement strand
GGAGAAGAGGCGTTCTAGTTTTTGGAATTTTCAGCCTTTTTGCGCTGGTTTTCCTCATCTTTGTGGATTTATCTACCTTTGGTCTTTGATACTGGTGACCTTCAGATGGGGTTTTGCATAAGTGTCCTTTTGTTGATGTCGATGCTATTGCTTTCTTTTTGTTAGTTTTCTTCTAACAGTCAAGCCCCTCTTCTGCAGGTCTGCTGGAGTTTGCTGGAGGTCCACTCCAGACCGTTTGTCTGGGTATCACCAGTGTAGGCTGCAGAACAGCAAAGATTGCTGCCTGCTTCTTCCTCTGGAAGCTTTGTCCCAGAGGGGCACCCACTAGATGCCAGCTGGACTGGCTGTATGAGGTGTCTGTTGACCTCTGCTGGGAGGTGTCTCCCAGTCAGGAGGCATGGGGGGTCAGGGACCCACTTTAGGAGGCAGTCAGTCCCTTAGCAGAGCTCAAGCACTGTGCTGGGAGATCCGCTGCTCTCTTCAAAGCCGTCAGGCAGAAAAGTTTAAGTCTGCTGAAGCTGCATCCACAGCTGCCCCTTTCCCCAGGTGCTCTATCCCAGGGATATGGGAGCTTTATCTGTAAGCCCCTGACTGGCACTGCTGTCTTTCTTTCAGAGATGCCCTGTCCAGAGAGGAGGAATCTAGAGAGGCAGTCTGGCTACAGTTGGTTTGTGGTGCTGTGGTGGGCTCCGCCCAGTTCAAACTTCCCTGTGGTTTTGTTTACACTGTGAGGGGAAAACCGCCTACTCAAGCCTCAGTAATGGTGGATGCTCCTCCCCCCATGAAGCTCGAGCATCCCCCTTGGACTTCAGACTGCTGTGCTGGCAGCAAGAATTTCAAGCCAGTGGATGTTAGCTTGCTGGGCTCTGTCGGGGTGGGATCCGCTGAGCTAGACCACTGGACTCCCTGGCTTCAGCCCCCTTTCCAGGGGAGTGAACGGTTCTGTCTTGCTGGCGTTTCAGGTGCCACTGGGGTACAAAAAAACTCCTCCAGCTAGGTTGGTGTCTGCCCAAATGGCCACCCAATTTTGTGCTTGAAACCCTGGACCCTGGTGGTGTAGGCACCTGAAGGAATCTCCTGGTCTGGTCTTCATGGGAAAAGCATACTGTCTGGGCTGGAATTCACCATGCCTCACAGCACAGTTCCTCACTGCTTCCCTTGGCTAGTGGAGGGAGTTCCCCAACCCCTTGCATTTCCCAGGTGAAGCAACTCCTCACCCTGCCTCTGCCCACTCTCCGTGGGCTACACTCACTGTCTACCCAGTCCCAGTGAGCTGAACCTGGTACCTTAGTTGGAAATGCAGAAATCACCTGCCTTCTGTGTTGGTCTCGCTGGGAGCTGCAGCCTGGAGCTGTTCCTCTTCTGCCATCTTGCTGGCAATCCATTGCTCATCTTCATGTATGTGAGATTCATCCATGTTGCTCCATACAAAAATATGTAAAAGTAGTTTGTTCTTTTTCATTGCTGTGTAATAGTCAATTTCATAAATATTCCACCATGTGTTTATTATTCTATGATGGGTATTTGGGTTGTTACCAATTTTTAGCTATTATAAAACAAAGCTGTGTTATGAAGCTTTGTTATAAGAATATATGTTATATAGAATATATGTTATTCTTAGTTATAAGAATATATGTTGTAAGAATATATGTGTTATAAGAATGTTATGAACATTCTTATACATGTCTTTTGATGAACACTGCCAACTATTTTTTTGGAGCATATCCACAGAATTGGAACTGCTGGGTCATTTAAAATATTTTTGAATTTTCAATTTGCTATTACTGAGTGATTTTCTACTGATAACAGGTGGGATAATTTTGAATAACTGTGGTTGAAAACCATGACCAATTGAAGACAGCATCAATGATAACACTATTCACGAATTGTCTTTCCTGAAAACTACTGAAATTCTGTCTTATGTACTCATGCTTAATAAAAGTTTTACAGGATTTCCAAAAGTATGGCTGCCAGATTTCTTAACTGAATATGTAATTAAATATTTAGTAAACTCTATTAGTACTTTCAACTTAGAAACTACTGCTAACTCACTGTCTTAGTCCATTTGTGTTGCTATAGAGGAATACTTGAGGCTGGGTAATTTATAAAGAAATGTGATTTATTTAGCTCAGGGTTCTGCAAGCTGTACAAGAAGCGTGGAGTCATCATCTTTTCCTGGTGAGGGATTCAGGCAGCTTCCACACATGGCAGCAGAAAAAGGGTAGCTGGTATATGCAGAGATCACATGGCTAGAAAGAGATAAAGAGGAGGTGCTGGCTCGTTTTAACAACCAACTCCTGCAGGAATGAGAGTGAGAACTCGCTCACTCATTACCTTCAGGATGAACAAAGCCATTCATGAGGGCTCCACATGCAAAACCCAAGTACCTCTCATTAAGCTCCACCTCCAACATTGGGGATCAAATTTCCACATGAGGTTTGGGGAACAAACATATCCAAACTATAGTACTCAACAGGTTATTAGTAAGCAATATTTGATTGTAGGTAAAAATAAAAGCTAACAGAATGGTGTCATTTGCTGTCAGTATGAAAGAAAGATTTGCATTTCTGAATCTGTTTGTGACAATTGAAAGGACTCTCCAGGTAACTGAAGTCCACTTGGGGAATCACTGAACTGAGGTGAAAGAAGATACACAAAGAAAATTCCTAAGCAACATGCTGAATACTGTGGCTACTGGTGTATGTTGGGGTTCAGTGGGGTCTTATAAATAGCATTTCTATTTCCCTCTAGAGTTCTGAACCAATTAAGAAATAATCAGGAGGTAAGATAGAGGGAGATAAAAATACTGTTGTTACTGGTTAAACTGATAATGGAGAACTCTGGAATAAGACAGACTTATGTGTCTGGGCACAGTAGCACTGGCAGATAAGCTTTTCCCAGGAGTGGCAGAGAGTACCCTCTGTGTCATGGAAAAGCAGGAGAAATACATATTCCCTGTGGCCAGTTTGCTCCCACGAGTGAGAGAAGGAGCTAGACTCCTCCAAGTTGCTTCATCTCCCATGGGGAAGAGTAAGTAGGAGTAGAGAAGGGCCAGTAGTGTTATGATAGCAGAGCTCCTTCCTCATGGAAAAAACCATAAGTCTTTGGGAAGAAACTTTTCCTGCCTCTACAGAATATATTCCATATATATTCCTATGAGACTACAAAGAAAGGATGAACCTGACCAGTCATAGGAGAAAGCACTCTCCAGAAGGTGAGGTGCTTAGTCTTGTAGGAGAACTAGGAGGTAGCCAGGTGGAGATTGGGAAGGGAGGATGTTTTAGATCAGGGTTTGGCAAAATACAACCCACAGGCCAAATCTGTTGGCTGTTTTTGGAAATAAAGATTTATTGTAACTCAGCCACACTTATTCATTTATGTATAGCCTGTGGTTGCATTTGTGCGATGATGGCAGAATGGAGTAGTTGGCACAGAGACCACATGGGCTGTGAAGTCTGAAATATTTGTATATGGTTCTTTACAGAAAAAGTTTGCTGACCTCTGCTTTAGGCAGAGGGTAATTCCCAGGTGATGGTGTTTCAGGGACATAAAGTTGGGGATAATGGGTGGTTTGATAATGTTGGAACATGAAGCAGGAGGAGGAGAGTGAGACAAATGGGAGGAGAGGGTGAAGCGGTGGCAGACCGTTGTGTGTTCAGTGTGGGCAAACCCTGCAGCCACCGTGATAAGAAGCCTGGAAGAAGTGAAGCAACAGACTTTACAGTCTTCTATGGAGAGCAGTGCTGCAGAGAGACAGGTTAATTAACTCAATGCAGACAAATGGACAAACATTTAACAAACAGAGCCTTTAAATTCATAAAGAATTTGCATCATCTACAAGTCCAAAGATACATGTGAAGAGAGAGCTATTTAAAATGATGAAATGGGTCATTTCTCTTCTAGTGGCTTGGGAGGGGTTGAGTAGAGGCCAAAAACAAAACAAAAAACCCAAACCAAACCAAAACAAACAAAACAAAACAAACAAATAAACAAAAAACAAACAGCAGTAGAAAGAGAATGGGCCGGGTGTGCTGGAAAGGGGCAACGTGTTTCAGAGATAGGGATGCAATTTAGAGTCGGAATGGGAAGACTGAATGGAGCAAAACCGAGTCTCTTTGCCTGTGAGAATGAATGAGGAGGGACGTGAGCAGGATGATCTCTGAGCAGAGAGGAGACCAGGATATTGGGACCAATCTTTTCCTTTTAAAATAAGAGATTCCCCTCCACCACCCAGCTGTTAATTCTCGGCCTTCCTCTCTACCTCTACTCATTCTGCTTCCAAAGAAGATTAGTTTTACTTTTTGGCCTCTGGGGTTTCAGTTATGCTGCTTAGGATAACGGATAAAAATTGCTGAGCTAGAAGGGTTAGGAGATCAGAGTTGAGAAGAATAAAGGTGCTGGGGGAGACAGCGACAGAGTGACTGGAAAATACCTCTAGGAAGGCAGGGGAAAGATGGGGAAAATGACCATAGTCAGTTTCCAGGGCAAGACTGAGGAAGAGAGAATTTGGGGTGTTTAGAGAAGGAAAGAGAGTCTTTTAGGGGCAGCCCTGGGCATCTATGAAAGATAAATAAGATGAGGAGATGGTGAATTGAAGGTGTTTTGCTATAGGTTATGAGTTGGGTTCCATTTGATGTTTTTCAACAGCCTCACTAAAGATTAAGACTGTTGTCTTTTAATTCTCAGCTATCAAACAACTGTTTACATATGACACTGCAGAGACTAGACCAAATAAAATTAATTATCCTTCCTAAATACTTCCTTTTGAACTTTTTCAGTTTTATATGAACAACTTTATCAAAGTATAATTGACACAGTAGCACTGGCAGATAAAGTACCCATATTTAAAGTATACAGTTGGGTGGATTTTGACATGTATGTACCTGTGAGACATTATCACAATCACTATGATGAGCAGATCCAGCACTTTCAAAAGTTTTCTTGAATCTTTTAAATCCCTTACCTTGTTGCGTTGTCCCCAGGCAACAGTTGATCTGATTTCTGTTGTTATAGGTTAGTTAGTATTTTTTAGAATTTTATGTAAATGGAATCATTCAGTATGTACTCTTTTTTGAGGAGTAGGGGTTGGGCTCCTTTTACTCAGAATAATTATTTTGAAATTCGTGGTTTTTCATAGATCAATAGTTTATCCCTTTTTACTGCTGAGTAGTATTCTATTGTGTGGATATACCACAGAGTGTTTATCTGTTGGTAGATATTTGAGTTGTTTCCAGTCTTTGACTATTTAAATAAAGCTGCTAGGAACATTCATGTTCATGCCTTTTTATGGACATGTGCTTTTGGATAAATACTTAGGAACATAATTGCTGGATGATCTGGTAGGTATATGTTTATTTATGAAGGTGCCAAACTGTTTTCCAAAGTGATTGTACTATCTCACACTCCCACTTGAAGTGTATGAATGTTCCATATGTTCCACATCCTCACTAGCACTTGGTATGCTCAGCTTTTAAAATTTTAGCCATTCAAATAGGTACGTAGTGGCACATCAGTGTGGGTTTAATGTTTATGTCCTTAATGATTAACGATGTTGAATATGTGCTTATTTGCCACCCATATATCTTCCTTGTTCAAATCTTTTGTCCTCTTTTGTTGATTGCTTGTATTCTTATTGATTTTAAGAGTTCTTTACATATTTTGGTTAAAAGTCTTTTAACAGACTGTAAATATTTTCTTCCAGTCTGTGATTTGTCTTTTAATTACCTAACAGTGTTTTTATTTATTTATTTAGCTTTTATTTTAGGTTTGGAGGTACAGGCGAAGGTTTGCTACACAGGGAAACATGTGCCATGGGGGTTTGTACATATTATTTTGTCACCCAGGTAACGGTGTCCTTTAAAGAGCAGATGTTTTTAGTTTTGATGAAGTCTACTTTATTGATTTGTTTTCCTTTTATGAATAGTGCTTTTGGTGTCATATTTAAGAAATCTTTGTCTAACTCAAGATCACAAAAAATTTATATGGTTTCTTCCAAAAGTTTTAGAGTAGTAGGTTTATTTTCATATAGTTTTAGGTATGTGAACCATTATTGTATATAGTGTGAAGCATGGACTAAAGTTCTTCCTCTTCCTCTTCCTCCTCCTCCTCTTCCATATAGTAATTCAATAATTCCAGTGCCCTTTGTTGAAAAGACTATTTTTTCTCTACCAAATTGCCTTTGCCCGTAAAATATCCATATATTTATGGGTAAATTTCTGGACTCTTTATTCTGTTCCATTGATCTATTTGTCTATCTTTGCACCAATAGCAGAGTGTTTTGATTACTAGCTTAGGGTAAGCCTTGAAAATAGGTGCTGTTAATCCTCCAACTTTGTTCTTTTTTGTCAAATTGTTTTGGCTATTCTGTTCTTTGCACTTTCATATGAATTTTAGTTTGCTAATTTCTGGGGTTTTGATAGGAATTGCATTGACTCTAGATCATTTGGAGAGAATTAGCACCCTAACATTATTGAGTCTTCCAACTCATGGGTATGGTTTTTATTTAGCTCTTTTAAAATTAGCCTAGTAATGTTTTATCATTTTCAGTGCAGGCCTTGCACAATCTTTTGTCAGAATTATCCTTAAGTATTTCATTTGTTTGGATGGTTTACAAATGATATTTTTTTTCAATTTGTGATTTTTTTGTTGTCAGCATATAGAAATATAGTTGATTTTTGTATGTTGATCTTGAATCCTGTTGCCTTGCTTAACTCACTTATTAGTTTTGGTAGCATATTTAAAGGTGAATAACTTTTGATGAGAATACTTGTCAGGATTATGTTTATGGGTGAAATACAGCTTTTGTCAGCACTGGTCTAGAGGTTTTTTTTTTTTTTTTTTTCTCTTATCAGTGATGTCCTCCATGTGCTCTGGGAATGGCTCTGTGGTGACCCTTCCAAAATAAAGGGTCTTTCATGGAGAATGGTTGGGGGCAAAATCATAGTAAGTCATTACTCCCAGATAGAAGCCAGGGAGTATGTCAAAGATATCCACTGGTGGGCAAGAATTATGAGAATTTAAATTAATATGAAAAGTCTATCCAAGGACACTCCTCACATACCAAATGGAGGTATGGCTACAGGAGGTGCTGTGCACCCTTACAGATAGTCATACTAATGGGGCAGGGAGAAGGCTTATGAGTCACAGCAGTGGTTCTTGTCCCCAGTGGTGAGAACATTCTTCTGAACCAACCCAGAGAGGAAGGGCTGACATGGAAGAGTGTTGGCTATATCTATATGATAGTGATGTCTAGATAACTGGAAAATTTAGTCAAAGCATCTAGAAATTTATTTTAATTATTGGATTATTGTTCTTATATAGATGAGTTGTTGGGGTGGCTTTATCTGTTTTTAGCTGCTTATTTTATATCACAGAAGTGCAGCTGTAAAATAAACAGCATGCTGCAGTAACAGATTGATTATGGTAAAAGAAGGATTGAAATGAGTCAAATAGAATATCAGTGTTTCTTTAATGGGAATTGGATGATACTGTCTGCTGTGACAAAAAGCCTGGCATAGGCAAAGAGAGTGATCAAATGATTGATGTCTCATGTCTCCTCTATAGAGTCCCTTTGTTCCAAGAAGATCCTCTGGGGGAACTATAGAGGGCAAAGATGATGGATAAGCCAAGTGGGCAGAGGTCTAGACGCTCCATCTTCCTCCATCTTACTCTAATTTCTCCATTCAACCAGAATTCTCAATTCCTCTCCTTTGAGAAAAAAATCTAAAATGAGGCATACCTCATTGTATTGCATTTTACTTTATTGCATTTTATAGATATTGTGTTTTTCCAAGTTGAAGATTTGGGGCAACACGGCATTGAACAAGTCCATTAGGGCCATTTTTTCAAAAGCGTGTGCTCACTTTGTGTGTGTGTCACATTTTGGTAATTCTTGCAATATTTCAAAGTTTTCATTATTATATCTGTTATGGTAGTCTGTAATTAGTGATCTTTGATGTTACTATTGTAATTGTTTTGGGGCACTGAGACACGTCCATGTAAGATAGCAAACTTAGTCTATAACTGGTGTGAACATTCTGACTGCTTCACCAACTGACTATTCCTCCATCTCTGTCCCCCTCCTCAAGCCTCCCTATTCCTTGAGATACACCAATATTAGAATTAGTATAGTTAATAACCCTACAATGACCTCTACATGTTCAAGTGAAAGGAAAACTCTCACATCTCATTTTAATTCAAAAATTAGAAATGATTAAGCTTGGTGAAGAAGGCATGTCAACAGCTGAGAGAAGCTGAAAGCTAGGCCTTTTGTGCCAAATAGGCAAATCCTGAATGCAAAGGAAAAATTGTTGAGGAAAATTAAAAGAACTTTTCTTATGAATGCATGAATGATAAACAAAAAGAGCTTTATTGCTGATATGGAGAAAGTTTTAGTGGTCTAGATAGAAGATCCAGTGATAACATTCTCTTAAACCAAAGCCTAATCTAGGGCAAGAGCCTAACTCTATTCAATTCTTTGAAGGATGAGAGAGATAAGGAACCTATAGAAGAAAAGTTGGAATCTAGCAGAAGTTGGTTCATGAGGTTTAAGGAAAGAAACTGTCTCTACAACATAACAATGCAAGGGGAAACAGCAAGTGCTGATGGAGAAGCTGCCGCAAGTTATCTAGAAAACCAAGTTAAGATCATTGACGAAGAGAGCTATACTAAACAATAGGCTTTCAATGTAGATGAAATAACTTTATATTGGAGTAAGATGACATCTAAGACTTTTATAGCTAGAGAGAAGTCTTGTTTCAAAACTTAAAAGGACAGGCTGACTCTTGTTAGGGGCTAATGCAGCTGGTGGCTTTAAGTTGAAGCTCATCTATTCTGAAAATCTTAGGGCCCTTAAGAATTATGCTAAATTCATGCTGCCTGTGCTCTATAAGTGAAAGAACAAAGACTGGATGACAGCAAATTTGTTTATAGCATGGTTTGCTGACTATTTTAAGCCTACTGTTGAGGCCTATTGCTCAGAGAAAAAGATTCCTTTCAAAATATTACTGATCATTGACAATGCACCTGGTCACCCAATAGTTCTGCTGGAAATGTACGAGGAGGTCAATATTGTTTTCATGCCTGCTAACACAACATCCATTCAGTAGCCTGTGGATCAAGGAGCAATTTCAACTTTCAAGTCTTGTTATTTGAGAAACACATTTCGTAAGGCTATAGCTGCCATAGATAGTGATTTCTCTGATGGATCTTGGCAAAGTAAATTGAAAAAACCTTCTGGAAAGGATTCAGCATTATAAATACCATTAAGAACATTTGTGATTCATGGGAGGAGGTCAAAATACCAACATTAACAGGAGGTTGGAAGAAGTTGATTCCCACCCTCATGGATGACTTGGAGGGGTTCAAGGCTTCGGTGGAGGAAGTAACACAGATGTGGTAGAAATAGCAAGCGAACTAGAATTAGAAATGAAGACTGAAGATGTGACTGAATTCCTGCAATCTTATGATCCAACTTGAATGAATGAGAGGTTGCTTTTCATGAATGAGCAAAGAAAGTGGTTTCTAAAGATGGAATCTACTTCCAGTGAAGATGCAGTGAACATTGTTGAAATGACAACAAAGGATTTAGAATATTACCTAAAACTAGTTGATAAAGCAGCAGCAGGGTTTGAGAACATTGACTTCAATTTTGAAAGAAGTTCCACTGTGGGTAAAAGGCTATCAAATAACATTGCATACTACAGATAATTTTTTTTTGTATTAGCCAATTGATACTGCAAACTTTATTTCTTATTTTAAGAAATGGCCACAGTCAGAGGCATAACAAAAAACAAAACAAAACAAAAAAAAAAAAAAACAAAAAAAAAAACTTCAGGTCAATATCCTCCATGAACATTTTACAAAATCCTCAACAAAATACTTGCAAACTGAACCCAGCAGCACATCAAAAAGCTAATCCACCATGATGAAGTAGGCTTTATCTCTTGGATGCAAGATTGGTTCAACAATATGCAAATCAATAAATGTAATCCATCACCTAAACATAACTAAAGCCAGAAATCACATGATTATCTCAAAAGATGCAGAAAAGGCTTCTGATAAAATTCAGTGTCCCTTCATGTTAAAAACTCTCAATGCACTAGGTATTGAAAAAACATACCTCAAAATAATAACAGCCATCTATGAGAAATCCACAGCCAACATCATATTGAGTGGTCAAAAGCTGGAAAAATTCCCCTTGAAAACCAGCACAAGACAAGGATGCCTTCTGTCACCACTCCAATTCAGCACAGTGTTGGAAGTCCTGGCCAGAGCAATCAGGCAAGAGAAAGAAAGGGCATACAAATAGGAAGAGAGGAAGTCAAACTATCCCTGTTTTCAGACAGCATGATTCTATATCTAGAAAATCTGATAGTCTTGGTCTATAGCTACTTCAACAGACAATACTTCAGCAAAGTTTCAGGATACAAAATCAATGTACAAAAATCACTAGCATTCCTATACATTCCTATACAGCAGCCAAGCCAAGACCCAAATCAGGGACACAATCCCATTCACAAGTACCACAAAAGGAATAAAATACTTAGGAATACAGATAACCAGGGAAGTGAAAGATCTCTACAAGGAGAATTATAAAACACTGCTCAAGTCAGAGATGGTATAAACAAATGGAAAAACATTTCATGTTCATGGATAGGAAGAATCAGTATTGTTAATATGGCCATATGCTGTCCAAAACAATTTACAGATTCAATGCTATTCCTATCAAACTACTAAAGACATTCTTCACATAACTAGAAAAAAAACATTTAAAAT
This sequence comes from Rhinopithecus bieti, assembly GCF_001698545.2. Taxonomy (NCBI): domain Eukaryota; kingdom Metazoa; phylum Chordata; class Mammalia; order Primates; family Cercopithecidae; genus Rhinopithecus; species Rhinopithecus bieti. Next base: position 695,929 of record NW_016809835.1, on the reverse strand, counting down.
TTACATGGAACCAAAAAAGAGCCTGAACAGCCAAGGCAATCCTAAGCCAAAAAGAACAAAAATGGAGGCATCACACTACCTGACTTCAAATTACACTACAGGGCTACAGTGATGAAAACAACATGGTACTGGCATAAAAAAACAGATACACAGAGCAATGGAACAGAATAGAGAACTCAGAAGTAAAGTCATACACCAGAGCCATCTGATCTTCAACAAAGCTGAAAAAAACAAGCAATGGGGAAAGGACTCACTATTCAATAAATGGTGCTGGGATAACTGGCAAGCTGTATGCAAAAGATTGAAACTGGACTCTTCCCTTATACCATATAAAAAATAAACTTAAGATGGATTAAAGTCTTAAATGTAAAATCCAAAACTATAAAAACCCTGGAGGACAACATAGGCAATACCATTCTGGACATAGGAACTGGCAAAGGCTTCATGATGAAGACACCAAAAGCAATTGCAGCAAAAGCAAAAATTGACAAATGGCGTATAATTAGACTTAAGAGTTTCTGCACAGCAAAAGAAACTATCAACCGTCGTCATGTTTGTTTAAGAACTTTTGCTCATAGCATATCCTCATAACCTTCCTATGCAGTGACATAGGTAACAGCAGGTATAAAAGAATGAGTAGTGTTAGCATACTTTTTCAACAGTAAAGAACATTACAGTGGGCAGTGTCATCCCTCCTGCTTTATTTTTATGGTCTCTTAGCTTCACTTGGATTCCTTTTTCCAGATCAGAATCTCTCTTGCCATATACCACATGGCTCTCTACCATTTCAGACACAGATGTGCTGCTAGCTGAGTGGGACAAAAGTAGTGTTGTTACTGTTGATATGGGAGGTCACATCAGGCTTTGGGAAACTGGACTTGAACATCTGCAGTGATCACTCATGGAATGGAGAAACATGATTGGAAAAGATGACAGATATATGCAGGTACCATTTGAATTCACCTTATCTCTTAGAGGTGCACATTCCAACCTACAGAATGGGAGACAATATTTGCAAAATATGCATCTGGAAAAGGTCTAATATCCAGCATCTATAAGGAATTTGTACAAATTTACAAGAAGAAAACAACTGCATTAACAAGTGGGCAAAGGACATGAACAGATACTTTTCAAAGGAAGACATACACATAGCCACCAGTCATATGAAGAAAAGCTCAATATAACTGATCATTAGAGAAATTCAAATCATTTCTGTTCTTTTACGTTTGCTGAGGAGTGCTTTCCTTCCAACTATGTGGTCAGTTTTGGAATAAGTGTGATGTGGTGCTGAGAAGAATGTACATTCTGTTGATTTGGGGTGGAGATTTCTGTAGATACCTATTAGGTCCTCTTGGTGCAGAGCTGAGTTCAATTCCTGGATATCCTTGTTAACTTTCTGTCTCGTTGATCTGTCTAATATTGACAGTGGGGTATTAAAGTCTCCCATTATTATTGTATGGGAGTCTAAGTCTCTCTTTTTCGGTCTCTAAGGACTTGCTTTATGAATCTGGGTGCTCCAGTATTGGGTGCATATATATTTAGTATAGTTAGCTTTTCTTGTTGAATTGATCCCTTTACCATTATGTAATGGCTTTCTTTGTTTCTTTTGATCTTTGTTGGTTTAAAGTCTGTTTTATCAGAGACTAGGATTGCCACCCCTGCCTTTTTTTGTTTTCCATTTGCTTGGTAGATCTTCCTCCATCCCTTTATTTTGAGCCTATGTATGTCTCTGCATGTGAGATGGGTCTCCTGAATATAGCACACTGATGGGTCTTGACTCTTTATCCAATTTGCCAGTCTGTGTCTTTTAATTGGGGTATTTAGCCCATTTACATTTAACGTTAATATTGTTATGTGTGAATTTGATCCTGTCATTCTGATGTTAGCTGGTTATTTTGCTCGTTAGTTGATGCAGTTTCTTCCTAGCATCGATGGTCTTTACAATTTGGCATGTTTTTGCAGTGGCTGGTACTGGTTGTTCCTTTCCATGTTTAGTGCTTCCTTCAGGAGCTCTTGTAGGGCAGGCCTGGTAGTGACAAAATCTCTCAGCATTTTGCTTGTCTGTAAAGGATTTTATTTCTCCTTCACTTATGAAGCTTAGTTTGGCTGGATATGAAATTCCGGGTTGAAAATTCTTTTCTTTCAGAATGTTGAATATTGGCCCCCGCTCTCTTCTGGCTTGTAGAGTTTCTGCTGAGAGATCCACTGTTAGTCTGATGGGCTTCCCTTTGTGGGTAACCTGACCTTTCTCTCTGGCTGCGCTTAACACTTTTTTCAACTTTGGTGAATCTGACAATTATGTGTCTTGAAGTTGCTCTTCTTGAGGAGTATCTTTGTGGTGTTCTCTGTATTTTTTGAATTTGAATGTTGGCCTGCCTTGCTAGATTGGGGAAGTTCTCCTAGATAATATCCTGCAGAATGTTTTCCAACTTGGTTCCATTCTCCCCGTCACTTT
>NW_016809835.1:676512-690492 GCF_001698545.2 Rhinopithecus bieti | reverse complement strand
ACAGGTGCTGGAAAGGATGTGGAGAAATAGGAACACTTTTACACTGTTGGTGGGACTGTAAACTAGTTCAACCATTGTAGAAGACAGTGTGGTGATTGCTGAAGGATCTAGTACTAGAAATACCATTTGACCCAGCCATCCTATTACTGGGTATATACCCAAAGGATTATAAATCATGTTGCTATAAAGACACATGCACACGTATGTTTATTGCAGCACTATTCACAAAAGCAAAGACTTGGGATCAACCCAAATGTCCATCAATGACAGACTGGATTAAGAAAATGTGGCACATATACACCATGGAATACTATGCAACCATGAGAAAGGATGAGTTCATGTCCTTTGTAGGGACATGGATGATGCTGGAAACCATCATTCTCAGCAAACTATCGCAAGGACAAAAAAACCAAATACCACGTGTTCTCACTCATAGGTGGGAATTGAACAATGAGAACACTTGGACACAGGAAGTGGAACATCACACACCGGGGCCTGTCATGGGGTGGGGGGAGGGGGGAGAGATAGCATTAGGAGATATACCTAATGTAAATGACGAGTAAATGGGTGCAGCACACCAACATGGCACATGTATACATGTGTAACAAACCTGCACATTGTGCACATGTACCCTAGAACTTAAAGTATAATAAAATAAAATAAAATAAAATAAAGTAGATAGGGAAAAAAAAAAGAGGAATGCAAATCAAAACCACAATGAGATACCATCTAACACTAGTCAGGATTACTATAATGAAAAAGACACACACACACACACAAACTAGATACTGGCAAGGTTGCAGGGAAAACAGAATGCTTATACACTGTTGGTGAGAGTGTAAATTAGTTCAACCATTGTGGAAGGAGTGTGGCAATTCCTCAAAGAGCCAAAAACAGAATTACCATTTGACCTAGCAATCCCATTATTGGGTATATACCCAAAGGAATATAAATCATTCTAACATAAACACACATGCATGCATATGTTCATTGCAGCACTATTCACAATCACAAAGACATGTAATTAACTTAAATGCCCATCAATGGCTGATTGGATAAATAAAATGTGGTACATATACACCATGGAATATTGTGCAATCATCAAAAAGAATTAGATCATGTCCTTTGTGGAAACATGGATGGAGCAGGAGGCTATTATCCTTAGCAAACTAATGCAGGAACAGAAAACCAAATCCCACGTGTTCTTTCTTATAAGTGAGAGCTAAATAATGAGAACACATGGACACAAAGAGGGGAACAACAGACATAGGGGCCTACTGTAGAGGTGATGGTGGGAGGAGGGAGAAGATCAGGAAAAATAACTAATGGGTAGTAGGCTTAGTACCTGGGTGATGAAATAATCTGTACAACAACCCCCCGTGACATGAGTTTGCCCATATAACAAACATACACATGTACCCTTGAACCTAAAATAAAAGTTTAAAAAAATGACCACAGTCACATCAACCTTCAGCAACCACCACCTTGATTAGTCAGCAGCTTTCATCATCGAGGCTAGGCCCTCCATCAGCAAAAAGATTACAACTCACTGAAGCTTCAGATGATCATTAGCATTTTTTAGTGATAAAAAAATTAAGGTATGTGCATTTTTTCAGACACATTATTGCACACTTAATAGGCTACAGTACAGTATAAGCAAAACTTTCATTTGCTCTGGGAAAACAAAAAAATTAGTGTGACTTGCTTTATTGCAATATTCATTTTATTATGGTGGTCTAAAACTGAGTCATAATATCTCTGAACTGCAATACAATTCCATTATATACAGTTGACTCTTGAACAATATGGAGATTAAGAGCACCAACACTCCACACCATCACAAATCCATGTATAACTTGTGACTCCTCCAAAACTTAACTACTAATAGCCTTCTGTTGACGGAAGCCTTACTGATAACATGAACAGTTGATTAACATGTATTTTATATGTCATATTTATTATATACTGTATTACAGTAAAGTAAGCTAGACAAAAATTATTAAGAAAATTATAAGCAAGAGAAAATGTATTTACTGTTCAGTAAGTATAAGTGGATCATCATAAGGTCTTTATTACTGTCTTCAACTTGAGTAGGCTGAGGAGGAGGAAGAGGAGAAAGGGGTTGGTCTTGCTGTCTCAGGGATGGCAGAGGTGGAAGATGTGGAAGAGGTGGAGGCAGGCACACTTGATATAACTTTATGGAAATACATTTTGATTTCTGTCTGACTTCCTTGCTTTTCATTTCTCTAAAATGTTTCTATATGGTACTAATCTTTCATCCACCTTTTGCTTTAGTTTCGGTGCTTATATCATAGAAAGGTCCATGTTGTAAAATAAATCAAAAGCAGTCTTGAATAATTGGAGCCCTTCTGCCAGATTGTCTCATGTCAATTTGTTTCCTGGCACTGCCTCTTCTACATCTTCCTCATCCTCTGGCACTGGTTTGGAAACACTCATCTCTATCAAGTTGTCTTCTGTAAATTCCTCGGATATGGTGTCTTTAGCTCCTGAATTTCTCCAAGATCTCTATCTTGAAACCCTTCACCTCTACCTGTTTTTTCCATATCCACAATCTCTTCATGATTTCCTTGATTGGCTCTGTCATAAATCTTGAGAAGACATGCACAACATCTGGACACAGTTTCTTCAGTGGGAATTTATTATTTTGGGTTGGATGGCTTTCGTGGCCCTTTCTATAACAATGATATCATCTTCAGTGGTGTAATCCTTCCATACTTTCATGATGTTCTCTCTATTGTGGTTTTCTTCCATGGTATTGACAATCCTTTCCACAGAATGCTGTGTGTCGTGAGCTTTAAAGGTCCTTAACCTCCTGATATAAAGGTTGAATTAGAGACCTTCTGTTTGGAGAAAAATAGACCACTTTTTCGCTTTGGTGTTGAACTAATCGGGTTCTGAGTGGACAGGGGCATTGTCCAACATCAAAAGAACACTAAAAGGCAGTCAGTCCCTTATTGGCAAGCTACTTCCTGACTCGAGAGACAAAGCCATTGATGGAACCAATCCAGAAAAGGAGTTTTCATTGCCCAGGCCTTCTTGTTGTAAACCAAAAGACTGGCACCAGATAAACACCAAAAGACTAGTGTTATCTTTTCTCTTCAAAGCTCAGAGGTTAGTGGTTTTATAGATAATGTCAGTCCTGATCACAAACCCAACTGCATTTGTACAAAGTAACAGAGTTAACCTATCCCTTTCTGCCTTAATCCTGGTGCTTACTTTTATTCCTTACTAATAAATGTCCTTGGTGGCATTTTCCTTCCCAGAATAGGGCACTTCTGCATTAAATATCTCTTCAGCCAGATACCCTTTCTCCTCAATTATTTTCTTAATGGTGTCTGGGAACTCTTGAACTCAGAACTAATGGTGTCTGCTGTCTCTTGGTCAGCAGAAGCTGCTTCTCCTGTTATCCTGACAATTTAAAAGCCAAACCTCTTTCTAAAATTATCAAACCATCCTTTGCTGGCATTAAATTCTCCAACTTTAGATCCTTCACCTCCCTTTTCCTTTAAGTTGTCACTTAATGACCTTTTTTATTTTTCTTGAATTGTATTAGAGTCTATAGGCATGCTTTCCTTATAGCAATCTTACACCCACATTTTCAGTCTGAGATAAAAGATATTTCACAAAAAGTGTAAGGTTTAAACACTGCATGTTCTCACTCATAGGTGGAATTGAACAATGAGAATACTTGGAGACAGGGCGGGAACATCACATGGGGGCCTGTCGTGGGGTGGGGGGCAAGAGGAGGGATAGCATTAGGAGAATTACCTAATGTAAATGACGAGTTAATGGGTGCAGCAATCCAACATGGTACATGTATACCTATGTGACAAACCTGCACATTGTATACATGTACCCTAGAACTTAAAGTATAATAACAAAAAAACTGTAAGGTTTTGCACCTGATGGTGTAGCTGCAGTGACAGCTTCATGAATTTTCTTCTTATTTTATTTTATTTCATGTTATTTTTTTAACAGTGGTCCTTACGCTCGATTCATTTATCTTGAAATAGTGGGCAACCACAGCTGCAGACCTCAATCTATGGAACATATCAAGCGATTTAACTTTCTCTTGTAATGTCATGACTTTTCTCTGCTTCCTGGAACCACTTCCAGCATCCCTAGCAGCACTTCAAATGGGTCCCATGAAGCAGCTTCTGCTGACCAAGGTTTATGGTATTGCACCAAACATGATGAAAAATATGTGAGAACTGCAAGAGATCACTTTTTACTGTGATACGCAATTTACTAGAGAGAGGAACTGCTCATGTGGAGATGATTAGCATCACACAGCATTTTAAGCAGACATTTTGCAACACTTGAGCTCACTGCAATAGCAATGAAGGTGGCTACAAAATTATTACAGTAGTACAGTATGTATTATAGTTCATTTTATGCAGTTTATGATTTAATCCTTCATTTTTACATTTGTTTACATTTCTCTTGACTGCTAATGGCACCATATATGGTGTTTTTATGTCTAAGTTTTGATAAATTTAGCTTTTTATAGTAGATTTGTGTATATTATATGGTAGTAAATGATAAAATAGGCTAGTATATGGATACATTTTATGCATTCACAACATGACTTTTTCTTAATTTTTTTTGATATTTCTAGGCTATGTGGTTCATGCATGAGTTTTTCCAAATTGTCACAAATCTCCAAAAAATTTTCCAATATATTTATTGAAAAAAATCTGTCTATAAGTGGACCCAAGAAATTTAAACTCATGTTATTCAACGGTCAATGTATTTAGATTCCACTTGAGAATTTGGTTTTCTGACAAATTCTCAAAAAAGAAGCTTTTTTTTTTTTTTTTTTTTTTTTTTTTTTTTTTTTTTTTTTGTATGTGTGTATGTTTAAAAACCACTGGATTAGATTAATAAAAAATGATCAGATGATGAATGCCCTTTCTCGGAAGCAAGGGGAAAATAGAATCTGTGCTCTTTGCAGAAGTTGAATAGAGTCACTTCTTTCCTAAATTCAAGCCTTGCTGAAGTGACATATTACTGATAGCCCAAAGTTAGGATTGCCAAATATTTCATGGGATATACTTAAACTGAAAGTTATTTCCCCGATTATCTGAAATTCAAATTTAGCTGGTTGTCCTCCAGTTTTATTTGCTAAATATGGCAAATCTAATCAACACAGAATTCATAACAAAATAGTGAATGGATTCTCCACTATAATGATTTTGTTGCACAATGACCAAAAAAAAAAAAAAAAAATCCTCATATCTTAGCTGCATGCATCATAGTGCATTGATCCTTTTGCCTGCCATGCAAACCTCTCCCCAGCAGCCAGCAGACCTTCTTTGTGAAAAAGAAACAGGCACCGTCAAGCTTTCTAGGCTGGAAGACCTCACTGTTCTCCAGGATTTTGAGGACAAATGTGTCCAACTTCTGCCACTGAACCATTTTTTCCAATTCTTGTTGTTTGTACTTTTATATCATTTTATCTTTGAAATTTCAAGTTGTAAGCTTTAATTAGAATATTAATAGTGTCTTAGAGTACTTCATTAATCTCATATACTTCTTTCTCTCAAAGAGAGAATTTTAAACGTTATTTTTCTGTTGTCTTTGTCACTTTTCCCTTATAAACCTCAGTTCATTTGTATGTTATCTTGCCAAGCACTAGATTACTGCTACTAAAATCAGCTTGCTGTAGTTCTGTATCCTTCTTTCCTTTTATAAAAGCCTGTTAGAGAATAGCACTTATCAGAGAACTCCCTGGGTAGCTGCATTGGCTTTTTAGATGTTTCTTGCTTGTCCTTTTCGTTTAAATCCCATCACAAGAAATACTATTATAGGAAAGCTTTCTGGACAATAAAGTTGAGTCCATGTTCTAAATAATCCATTATATGAATATTGATGGTTAATAGCCACATTTAGGAATGTGCTAAGTGATGTACACTTATTCAACTCTTATACCCATATGAGATGGTGAGTAATTTCCATTTTACAGAACAGAAAACCAACACATGGGAGAGGCAAAGTAACTTGCTTAAGGTCACATAGCTGAAAATTTATAGAGCTGGGATATGGACCCATATCTCTGTCTGATTCCAAAATTATTGCTCATGGTCATTGTGTTATATTCTGCAAACAAGGCTTTGTTGGCCTGGCTTCAGTCAATTAAGGGTAATAACAATCTGATGGAATGCCTGTCTACATTGTAGCCACTCCAATAGAAAAAGAAATGATTGTATGTTTCCTGCATTGTGGGTTGGAGAAGATAGCTCAGCTCTTTCTAGTAGGTTAGTTTTTTCAGTAGAAGTCATTTTGCAAGTTACCTGGACATGGTGGTGTGTGCCAGTCATCTCAGCTACTCGGGAGGCTGAGGCAGGAGAATTGTTTGAACATGGAAGGCGGAGGTTGCAGTGAGCCTAGATTGTGCCACTGCACTCCAGCTTGGGCGACAGAGCGAGATTCTGTCTCAAAAAAACATAAAGATTTTTTTCAGTAACTCTTATTTTTCACATGGAAGAGCTAGCCATCTAATTTGGTGCCATCTCATGTTCCAAATAATTGATTAAAAAGCCCCACATATCGTAAAAGTCCCGTACCTAAGGAGGGTAAGGGGGAATATATGTGCTTGTGCATCTGTGACCTTTCTTTCCTCCTGCTGGGCTGAGTTTCCTTAGCTCATGGATTTATTAAGCAGAAGCCGGATGCTGGCGTTCTTTCTTTTCCAGATTCCTCATCTTGGAACATGGTTTCTAACAATGTGTTAATTTTAGAACCATTTTACTTCATTAAAATAATTGGCAAGTTCCCTGAGTTCAACACAATGGGAGTTTACCTATTTTTAACTGTCTAAAACTTAATGTGGTGGTGCTTGCTATTTTTACTTGGAAAATAATTTTCCATAAGTTATTTCTGAAAAACTTTCCCTGTAAAGGTGGTCTAGTTCACTAGTCCCAATTCATGGTGGAGAGAAACTGAGTCTCAGAGAAGTCAAATAATCTGTAAGAGGTTTCCCAGTGCCAAGCTCCTCCCTCAGCTGAATGGTAGGACCTGCTGTCCTCACTCTGTCCTTGGCCACAAAAATGATTCAATCCCACAATGTCTGTGACTCCCAGCCCCACATTCTACTCATAGCCAGTCTTCGTTCCTTCTAGCCCAAAGGACATAATCACCACAACTCAGGGCTGTAGTCAGAGTCCCACCCTCACCCGGATGTGCCATTCATCAAAAGCTTGCTCAACTGTCCACTTGGCTTGCCCATTTCTCTCCTTGCCCATTCTGTTTTGGGATGGCTTCATGAGCGATGTCTGAGAGGGGCCCATGAGGTGGCATCTCTCTCTTTTATGTACCTTCTGACAGCGACAGTGCTCCTGTTCTCTTTCCCTGCATTCCCCGCACCCCCACATCCAGGGTGGTTTCTTTAGCTCCTTCACAACTCCTTCTGCTGGTGTCGCTTCTGTGAAAGGCCAGTGGCTGCTTGCTAAGGGTAAACAGCCCAAAAGAGAAGTGCTGCTTCCCTGAATAGGAAGGTGAGGCTCGTGGACATTCTAGCAGTAAATCGTCCTTCAGCTGATTGTTGAAGGAGAGTAAGAGGCAACATCGGCAGAAAGTCTAAGTTAAAGTGCAAATGTGATGTATGGAAGGGCAACACAGCTTTTGAACTTGAGCTTGGTCCTGGGCCCTCTTCTCTGTCTGTCCTCATATCCTGTCTTATGAGTTAAAATACCACCTCTGTGCAGACAACCCCAGCCTCTCTTGTGAACTGTACACTCTGTGTGCAGTTGCCTGCTGGACATTCCATTTAGACTTGCAAAAGGCAGATCTAACTTGGCAAAACAACCAGACTCTTGACTTTCCTCTCCAAACCCGCTCTTCCCTCATTTTCCTCTCTCTTGGTAAATGTCCACTTTAATTTTTCAGTTTCCTAGGTCAAAAGCCTAGGCCTCATTTTTACTCCTGTCTTCCTCTCACAGCTCAAATCCAATCAATCCTCAAACGTCAGTGATTCCTTTACAATATGTTCAGAATCTGACCACTCTGCTTCGGGCCCATTTTCCTCATCCAAACTGCCTATCTCTCTCCTAGATTTGTGCAATAGTTTCCCATTTGGTTCTTCTCTTGCTCTCCCAGTCTCTTCTCCACAAGCTAGCCAGAGTGATGTTTTAAAAACATATTGTCATGGGTCTCCTCTAATGAAAATCCTTCAGTGATTTCCTGTCTTACCCAGAGTAAAACCCAAGACCCTGCATGATCTATCCCCTTCCATATCTCTGATCTCACCTGCAGCCACTCTCCCCTTCTTCCCCTTCCAGTCTGGTCACCATGGCCTCCTCACTTGGAACATGCCAAGTACGTGCTGCTCTGATTCGTTTGTCTGCCTGGGACACTCTTACCCTAAAGAACCACATGACTCCCTCCCTTTACCTCTCAGTTCAAATATGACCACATTAGAAAGCTTTTCCTGACCCACAGAAATGAGAGCAGACCATTTTTGTTTTTGTTTACTGTGTATCATCATTACCTAGAACAGTGTCATTACTTTGGACAAGGTAACAATCAGAAAATATTTGGAACCAGTAAATGCAAATGAATTCATTAGTTTCCAGGTAAGAAAAAAGTGTTGTTGTTGTTATTTTTCCTTGAATGTCTTTGATTTAGTTATGGGCTCCAACATCACTTTGATCAGTACTTTGTATGATCAGGGTCAGATCCCATATCCCAATTTCTTCATCTATAAAACTCAGAGTTGTACTAGGTAGCGTGTAAGGCAAGTTGGCTGCATTCTTCTGGGACTGTAAAAGTGGAATATCTTCCGAGATCCAACAATAGCATGCTGGGATGCTGGTTCTTGGGGTCTCTTCTATAGGTCTACGCCTGTGTCCACAGTGACCGAGACAGCCTTTTCCTCCACATTTCTTATCCACTTTGTGAATCCTTTTTCCCTATCATCAAGTACTTTATGTGTTTGTGCCATTATGACACACAGCGTGCAGGGGAGGTTGTGAGATGTGTTGCCAGACACCAGTTAATAGTAACAACATAGTTTGTATACAATTTACATTAAAAAGTTGGAGTAGATTTGACATTACCTATACAATAACCTGACCTCACTCATCTGCATTCTGGTATGCCTTCCTGAGTGGGAGATAAATGAGGGAGCATGGTAGGAATGATGCATAACCCAGTGGATGCCTTTGGGGAATGTCTTGCATGTGAACGTCATTGGTTTCATGTGTTGTAGCCAGAAAACAAATGGTTTAGAAACACTGGTGCTGTGATGCTTGAGATCTAGAGGTAAGAAATGTAATCTCTACCTTCCTTCATGGCGTTTATGATCTCAGTTAAAAGACAATACAGGTTGAGCATCCCAAACCTGAAAATCTGAAAGCTGAAATGCTCCAGAATAAGAATTTTTTAAGTGCAGACATGATGCTCAAATAAAATGTTCATTGGAGCATTTTGGATTTCAGATTTTTGGATTTGGGATGCTCAACTGGTAAGTATAATGCAAATATCCCAAAGTTTAAATAAATCTGACATGTAAAACACTTCTGGTCCCAAGTGGTTTGGATAAGGGATACTCAACCTGTACTGTGAAAAGGTGTAAGAACACAAGTTCATCTGTGTGAGTGCCAGATGCATAGTGCAGTTTGTGATAGAGCTTTAGGGTAGGATGCTTATGGGCTGAAATTGTGGGGTTTGGTTTATAAAAGAAGGGAAACTTGAGTTATATCATGAGAGGAGACTGTCCTCTTCTCCAGAAGCCAATTCACAAGATGCCTTGCATCTCCTCCTTGCTTTGGCCTGCGGTGATATCAGTTTGGTTGGCACTAACCATCAGGTTTCTGCACTATTCATTGTAGTCCCCTTACATCCACACTATTGTAAACAAGTCCTCTTTGAATTATGCTCGTTCAGGTGGGTCATCTGCTCTCTGTTGGGAAGCTACAACACAGCTGTGTAACGCATTTTCATTTTAATGGAAGAGATGAAACCAACAGATTATGATTGTTTTTCTCCAGCAAGATATGCAAAGTTGCTGCACCCTTTACAGAAAGATAAACTTGATATCTGTGCCAAAGGAGAATGAGTAACGTTTCTAAATCCCCAGTTTCTAAATCTGCTTAGAGTCCCTTGACTTTGGCATCCTGCTTACTTGTCCTTGTTGATACATATGTTACCTTGTATGGATCAAGGAGGAACTTGCCCTTAGTATTCTAAATAAGTGGGTTGACAATATCATTTATTTTCCAAAGTGGAACAATTTTGAGAGTGCAAGGGAGAGGACCATAAATAATGACTCAGGGACAATAGGTATAAACCAGGATTGTTGGAGGCAACATGACTTAATGGTCACTCTATAGACAAATTAAGTGATGCTATGATTGGTTTCAATTAAGCTAAACTTATAATTCTGCCTCAGAGAAAATAAAGAGCACTCCTTCTGCTTGCTGAGTCTACCTTTCTGGTCACCTTCAGGGGCCCTGTTTTGGGCTGCAGGGAAAAATCTCATTATTGTCTATCCCAACCACTGAGTGAAGAAGGCCGGCTCCAGGGATCACGGCCACTTGGATGATTGAAGATTTTCACTGCTGGGCAGAGGCTGCATGACAATATGGGTAACACTCAGGATCTTCCTAGCATTGCCTTTGATAGGGAATTAAGGTCATAGGAAACTCTTTCAGAAGTCTGTCTCTTAATGTCTTCAAAGTCTATCTTGTGATCAAAAGAATTGAAGTATGGCCTGTCTCAGGGAAGGGAGTGATTCTAAGTCTGGCAGATGCACAGTAGATGAGAAACATGCAGATCCTCAGAGAGGAAGGGCAAGAGCACTTCCATCAGGACCAGGCTGTGAGCAAAGGCCTAACAGCAGGGTGCCAGCTGCTATCCAAGGCAAATTAAAGACCCAAGCCACATCACCAATGCACTCACATCACCAATGCACTCAATGTGTTTGCAGGGCTAGGCTTATTTAGAGGGACACATTTTCTTTACAAACCTTTCACCAACAAAAAACACGAAGAGATGCTTCAAAGCATCAGCCTACCTAGTAGCCTGGTGTGTGCGTGAAAGCTGCTGCTCCTCACTTGGCCTTGTGCTGTCAGCTCAAGTGCAGTATTTGGGATTATCTAGCCAATTACTACGCTGGTGTTCTAGCTGCCTTCTCAAGTGATTTCCTTATTAGGGACTCCCTAATAGAAACATTTTGTTTTCCCTAAAAGAACAGTTTGGATATCCTTCAGATAACCATCCTTTGTAATCTGCGCCAGAGTTTGGATTTACTTCCACAACTCGAACATAACCCTTTTCTCCTGGTTGTCTTAGGACGTGGTGTTCTTGCTGCTAATATGGGGAGCACTTTGCATCATGCTCTCCAGCTTGGTGATCATCATTTTCTGTTTTTGAAAACAAAGGTGTTTCTTACAGTGGAAAATTCTTCATGTGCACTCATAAATTTGTTGTAAATGTGTATTTTAATTTTGCAGAAAAGCAGGGAGCTATTGTGGTTTGTTGGAAAACCTCTTGCAGGAGTAAGTGATGCTCTTATGACGCCAAGTCAGAAGCTTCTAGCATTTGGGGCCTATTTATTATTTATTATGGCTCAGATTGACACTTAGTTGAGTTGGAATTTCAAGTATGCAACATAATGGCTAATACCCTCAGTAATAAATTATGCCTACAATTCTACAAACTCTAATAGCTCCCATAAGGTGAATGGCTGTGGTTGTAATTTTAGGCCTAGTGGCTTCGCTTTTCTCACATATAACCATATGTGAGACTTAGAGAGGTTAGATTGGTGAGCACATGCTTTTAGTTCAATTATGCAGCATTTGTGCAGCTTAAGTATGGATATAATATATGGATCAAGACCAAAATGGACATGAATACCTATGTATCAATTGGCATTACTTTGGCTTTCTCCTCATCACCACCTACAGACTTTTAAAAAAAAACTCTCCTCTGAGCTTTAGAAAGCTACCTAGGCTGCCTTGATTTTTGTTATCTGTGCTCCTGGACCCTTCTCTGAAATGCTTCTGCTGGCAAACCTCTGACTGGCTCCCTGTTCCTTTTTTTAATTATTTTTTTAGATGGAGTCTCACTCTATTGCTCAGGCCTGGAGTGCACTGGCGTGATCTCCGCTCACTGTAACCTCCTTCTCCTTGGTTCAAGCCACTTCTCCTGCCTCAGCCTCCTGAGTAGCTGGGATTACAGGTGCATGCCACCGCACCTGGCTGATTTGCATAGTTTTAGTAGAGATGGGGTTTCACCATGTTGGCCAGGCTGGTCTCGAACTCCTGACCTCAGTTGATCCACCTGCTTCAGCCTCCTAAGTGTTGGGATTACAGGTGTGAGCCACTGCACCCAGCCTCATTTTCTTTTTAAAAGAAATGGTTTTTTTTTGTTTTCCTCCTTATGCCTTCTAATTCATTCAAAAGTGCAGTGACAGTCCATTGCTTTTTTTCCTGGGCGGAATAAAAAACCCTCCCTTGTGTTCTCTGTCTCAGCTCGAATGAAAAGGGAAACTCAAAGAACACACCCTGCAATTCACTCAGGAAGATCCTTCACTCTTCAGGAACGTGTTCCCTTTGGTCATCATATTTATTCATCTTCTACTTTACTAGATTTGGAAACTTCTGCAGTTTCAGTCAAAGAAATGGTGCTGGCATTCAAAAGGAAGATGGAGAATTCATTGGAGAACTACAATGGTGAGGAACTTGATGTTCCACGTGAATAATCTCTGACCCACATGTTTGTTCATTCATTAATTCATTTGTTCATTCATTCTTAACATTTATGGTGTGCCTGAGCAGGATTAGACACTGTGCTCAGTGCTAGAGAAATTGAGATAAATGACGCTGTCTCTTTTTTTGCTGATGATATAATAGCATTCCCAGAAAACCCGGGAGACACTAATAAAAATGTATAAGAATATAAGTTTTGAAAGATAATTGGATCAATAATAATTTAAAAAACATAAGCACGTTTTTCATACTATCAATACAATGTGGAAGTGAAAGTGGGAAGAGTATTCAATTCAAGATAATGACATAAAACTATGAAATATTTAGAAATAAATTTAGCAAGAAAAGTGAAGAAGCTATATGAAGAAACCTGAAATAAATCTCAACAACTAGAAGGTCATACCACATTCTTAGAAGGGGAGACATTATATCATAAAAATGTCAAATGACCCCAGACTATTACATATGTTTAGTATAATGCCAATAGACTCTCAGCCATTTTTAAGTGGATAAAATAATCTCAAATTTCATATAGAAAAGTAAACACCTCAAAATAATAATAAAAGTATCTAAAAAAGAGATACTTTTCTTATTAGATCAGTATATTCAACGAAACTACTATGATAAAAATCAATATGTTATAGGCACAGAATAAACAAATCAGTAGAATAGAATATAGAATCAAGAATATATCTCAATGGCAACAATGGACACTGAGGATTACTAGAGTATAAGGAGAGGGAGTGGGGCAAGGATTGAAAAACTAACTATTGGTTACTATGCTCAGTACCTGGATGACAGGATCTATTGTACCTCAAACCTCAGCATCACACAAGATACCCAGATAACAAACATGTACATGTACCTCCTGAATCTAAAATAAAAGTTAAAATTATAATAAAAGAATATATCTCAGTATATATGAAAAACTATATGATAAAGGTAGTACCTCAATGCAGTAGGAAATATATAGTTATTAAATATTTCATTAATAAACAGTAACATTATAAATCATTAATAAATAGTGTCAGTGTAACTATCTTTCTTGAAGAAAGTGAAGATGGACCTACTACACAAAACATGCAAATATAAATTCCGGGCTGGGCAGAGTGGCACAGGCCTGTTGTCCTAGCTACTCAGGAGGCTGAGACATGAGAATCACTTGAACCTGGGAGGCAAAGGTTGCAGTGAGCCAAGATTGTGCCACTGCCCTCTAGCCGGGGTGACAGAGTGAGACTGTCTCAAAAAA
>NW_016809835.1:668910-676112 GCF_001698545.2 Rhinopithecus bieti | reverse complement strand
CAATTACAAATCTGAAAAGCTGACAAATATCACAAACATTAAAAATACGTTCTTTGGTTTCATAATCTTTCATTGCCCCTTCATAGGACAACCATTTTGTAATACATTTTTCACAGAGAGAATAGAGAGATAACTCAGTTGTTCTAGCATGGTTGATTGAAGTTTTAAAAAATTACTGATAGTTTACAGTAATTTTTTTTTCCAGTGTCCCAAGTTAGATTAATATCACATAAATTTTTAGGATTGATGTCAAATTTGTAAAAGCCTTTATTGAGGAGAAAACTTCTGTTTTTTTGAGGCATCAGTGAAACTTGAATTCTCTAGATCAATGGCTCTAATGATTCCAAGAATTTCCCATAGATGATTAGCTTCTGGCTGTCTTCTGGTTTCTCCTCAACTACATAACATACTCCTGGTGCTGGGCCCTGAAGTTCATATTCATGCTGAGGTGTGGACTCTTGCCCTGCATCTCTGTGTGGCTCAGGAGCCGGAGGAGCACTCCTAGAAGCCAGTGTTCTACCAGAACGCTGGTAATCATGTAACTGACACAGAAGCGACTGAGATCCACCTAAATATAGCCTAGATTTCCACTAAACCCTAATGAAATATCCTCAACTCACTTTCTGTTAGCGGGATCCCCCAAATGCTCATGGCCTGTCTAAATGTCACCTAATACAGAAGGAAAATTGGAGTGGAGAGAGACAGCAATCTTAAGCATTTTGGTTAAAATAGCTTAAATTTTACAAAAGCTTGTAAAAATATTGACCATGTTGCTAGGCCATTGCTGGGTCCCCTCTCAGGGATGTGAACTGAAGTTTCATTAGTTTACTATTATGTTGTGTTCCTTCTTTTATTGGCAACCTGCTTGATGCTGTATTGGACACAGTATTACGTTCACTGAGCCCCCGCCCCCCATCAATCTTTGTGTGTCTGTACGTGTGTATCTGTGTTTATAGCATTGAAAATTTCCTTGCAATTTTCTGGTCACACTACATCATGGGTCCAAATAAGTCAGGCTTGCTTTTCTGGCTTCAAATCTTTTTTTTAAAACCCTGGAATCTCAATACAGGAACATTAAACACTACGGCTGCAGTAATTTTAGAGTCAATGTCCTGAAAATGAGAAAATCCGATGAAATGATATACTGCACAACATCGTTTCCAGCCCCTGCACCAGCACCGAGGCTTTGCATACATTTTCCTCCTTCATTTTCATATGTATTATATTTACCATCAATCTTGTGGCAGGTTGCAGAGCAGGGAGATTGGGTGACATGGTTCTCTGATTGAAGATCAATCCATAAATGGTCCTTTCCTGCTCTGGATGAAAAAGTGTGAGAACACAGCATTGCTACTCACGGGTCTTTCTTTTAACCCTGGTAGGAACTTCAGTCCTGGTAACAGTAGCAAAGAAGTCAGCCAAAGGTCTGAAGAAGAGAAAAACTAATCAAGAGGAAGGAAGAAAAACCACAAGAAGTGATTGGTCACCTGAAGACCTTTTCTGATGAGTTTGAATATAAATACAAGAATCCCTCAAATGTCAAAAGAAGGCCTTGGATAAAGAACTCAAAGCCCAATTAATCTGTGGGAAAAATGCTTTTCTTTATTAATGGACTATTTTTTAATTTTTCATGCCCTTCATAAGGTTTTGTTCTCCTGAACGTAAGGGCTTAATGCAACCAGTTTTGAAATATTTCCCATTTTAAAATTGGAAGACTTATCCCTCAGACCAAGGCCTTTCTCCTTTCCAAGAGATGTAATCTTATCTCTGTCCAAATACTGCACTACCCAGGAGAAAAGTGTGTGTGTGTGCCTGTGTGTGTGTGTTTAAGTCTGCTCTTATCAGCTTTGGAGGAGACTGCATTGCAAACACACACACAGGCACACACACACACACGCACAGGCACACACACACACACACACACACGCACACACACACACACACACACACACGCACACACACACACACGGTTTTGACATTACTGGTCCAACCACATTGCAATTGCAATAATGAAAAGCAGAATGCGCAGAAGCCCAGGGGCTTTGGGTGTGTTTTCCAGAATGGATTACAAAAATTGGTGGGAAAGACATAGCTTCAAGTACAGAAAAGGATTTGGAAATAAGGGCATCAAGAGCTTTCTGGGAAGAAATGTGAACCAGATGGAAGAACCCAAAATTAAGAATGATGATGAAAGGAAAGAAGTAGTTGTTTCTTAGAAGCAGTGGGGCAGGGAGGTGGGGGAAGATGCGTCCCTTCTCTGTTACCTAGTTGTCAAGATACTAGTATGAGAGGAAGGGTGGTGCAGTGCAAACGACATAAGATTTGGGACTGTGTAATCTGTGTTACTGTTTTTCTCCAGATTTGCTTGCTCCAGCTGCCTCTGGGCACTGGCTACTTGCTCAGCAGAGAAGCCTTGACCACTCCCTTTCCCCCATCTCTTAACATCGTCAGCTGTCCCAGCCTCCCCAAGGTGAGGATCCTGACTTTTTTTTTTTTTTTTTTTTTTTTTTTTTTTTTTTTTTTTTTTTTTGAGACAGTCTCGCACTGCCACTTAGGCTGGAGTGTAGTGGTGTGATCTTGGCTCACTGAAACCTCTGCCTCCCAGGTTCAAGCGATCCTCCCGCCTCAGCCTCCCAAGTAGCTGGGACTATAGGCATGCACCACCACACCTGGCTAATTTTTGTATTTTTGGTAGAGATGGGGTTTCGCCATGTTGCCCAGGCTGCTCTCAAACTCCTGACCTCAAGTGATCCACCTGCCTCGGCCTCCCAGTGCTGGAATGAGAGACCTGAGCAACCGTGTCCAGCTAGGACCCTGCTTTTGTATGACTTCACTATGCTCACTGGGCAGAACTGTAGCAAGCCCACCCCTGACCTTTCAACCACGCCTAGGCTCAGGAGTGTTGGGAAGTGGCATGAGCTCTGACCTCCCCAGTGGCTGACTGGAGAGCTCAGGTAACACAGACACACCCAGAAGTGTTGGGGGGTTCATACTTCTAGAAGTGTCAGGCATCCTTTGAGCAGTGAGAGACAGGAGACAGGAAAGACCTGGCAGATACATTCTGTTCCCTCTGTCCCCACAATGGACTATTGCGAGAAGCACATGGCCTCTCTGGAGACATCCTGCATAAAAAAGGAACCAGCTGTGTTTTCTAGTGATGCCGTGGCCAGTCCAGTGATGAACCACACTTACATGTTTTCCCTCCTTTCTTGCTTCCCTTCCCTTTCCCCCTTACTCTTGCTGTCTTGAGACTGCACCCCTTAATAAAGCATTAGCACACAAGCTCTACTTCAGAGGCTTGATTTTCTAAGAAACCCGGGGTAAGACAAGAATATTTTTTAGCTCCTTATATATCACAGTGGAGCTACTAATCCTGCTTTCCCAGTCATGGAAATGGGTATGACTTCCATGAGCAATCCATATAATATTGCAAGCCATGATGTGATACGGATAGAGATTTCAGATTCAGTGGTATGGAGATTGCGGATTACTTTAAATAGCATGCCATTAATTTAGGTATGTAGCATGTACATGGTAATTTAAAAATAGCACAATAGGGAATGATCAGGTTGGTTTTAAACAGTTATGATCTGAGGAAAGAGATTACGATGAGTTTTAAAGCCACTGCATTATATAATAATTGATATAATTTGTTTATGAAACACTTGAATGTATTCATTTAACAATACAAGATTAATAATAAAATTTTGTCATCAGTTTATTAAGCATTCTTAACTTGCTGGTGACACAAGTGGTTTACTCTTTTGCAGTTACTGTTATCAAATACATGCTGTCAAATCTCCTTGTATTACTTCTCTATTGCTGTGTTACAAATTACCACACATTATCAGCTTAAAACAATACCCATTTCTGACATCACAGTTTCTGTAGGTCAGAAGTCTGGCATGGCTTAAATGGGTTCTCTGCTAAGGGTCTCACACTCAAGGAGTCAGCTAACTGGGTACTTACCAAAGGATCTTGGAAGAGCCTACCTCCAAGTTCATTCAGGCTGTGGGCAGGACAACCTTGTGGCTGTAGGACTGAGGTTCCAGTTTCCTGGTTGTCAGTGGGGGTTGTTGTCATCTTCTAGAAGCTTCTCACGGTCTATTGCCAAGGGCCTTCTCACAGGCTATCCACAGACCCATTTGCAACATCGAAGCTGGCAGCAAAATTCCTTAGTGTATATCCCCATTGTGCTCAAATCTGACTTCCTCTTCTGTTGCCAGTCAGAGAAAACTCTCTGTTGCAGTTGGCTCTATATTAGCGAGTGGAGTACTCCTGTATTCATCCAGGTCTTTAGAGACACAGATGCCAAAATGGGATTAGATGTGCAAGGGATTTATTGGGGGAAAAATGCTTGTGAAGGAGAAGGAGCAGGAGATGGAGGAGGTTGAGAGCACTACCAGGTCGTGATGTTGATCAGAACCCTGTGAAGGAGACAGAGAAGGAAAAAGAAGCACGGTATTAGACAACAGTGTGGTTCTAAGATAGTTCCATCAAGGCTGCCAGGAATGAGCCTGCCTTCGTGTCCCTCAGCCAAAGGAAAGCATGATCTTGGTTCCAGTGCAGTGGTAGATGGCAGTCTGCAGCAACTGGGCTGTTATGTTCTCCGTAGTAGGAGATCTGAGAGCACATTTTCATGGCCACCACACCTGCAAACTCTAGGACTCTTCCATGGGCTACACCAATGACTCATGATTACAAAGATTCTCCTTAAAACCCCTATATCTCATAGTCGTCTGTGTGTTTAAACTGGAGAGAGGTGGAGGGCTTGACGGGGTAGCTGAGCAAGTTCAGCCTCTCTCATCAGAGGCACCCCTTCCCCTTATTTTGACTTTCTTTAAAATGTGGTGTCATTATGGTTCTTTGTTACTAGCTTTGGGTTTGGTAACCAATTTTTGGAACAACATGAAAAGGTCCTCTCATCCTATTTATCTTTCAATAAAATAACAAGTCCCTTCTATACTTCTTAGGTGTTTAGTTCTTCTTAATGAGAATCTCTACACGTTCTTGTTTATTATATTATGTTTTTCTTTAAAAAATTTCTTTCAGTATAAAAGGGGTATATTCTCTTCAAGGAAAATGTGAAAATATGAAAAGTAGAAAGCGAAAAGTTATACAGTGACCGATAATGTAAAAATAACAAACATTAATATTTTAAGTATTTTTTTCAGGCCTTTTTTTCTATAGAATTTTATATTCGTCTTTCCTTTCCTACCCTAAAAGTTTATAGCAAAAACCTTTAAATTTTCTTTTAAAAATAAGTTTTCGGTGATTGTAAAAGTAGTACTGGTTTGATGCAGCAAATTGGTAATATGAACTGTGATTCTGCTGCCTAGAGATAGCCACTATTAATATTGTATTTCCTTCCAAAAATATGTAAAAACCTGTGATATTTCTACTCGTTTTATTTTGCATCTATTCTTTTCCATTAACATGTTATGAGCATGTTACTCATAACATGTTACAGATTACTGACTACTCTAAAAGGTGGCAATTTAAATACCTGCATAATTTTCTATAGTGTGAATTCTCCTGTTGTGTATGTAGATGTCTAACTATTCACCATTGTAAATAATTCTGTGACATGCGTATTTTCTTACCTTTCTTATGATTTTCTTAGGGCAGATGCCTGGGAGTAGGGATACTAAGTCAAAGGTGATATATATTTTGAAGGATTTTAATAAATACGTTACCAAACTGTTTTCCAGAAATGTACCAATTTATCCTCCCATCAACAGTGAATGACAGCATTTTCTATTCTTAACCCGTCGCCCCTCCTTATCTTGGTTTCAACTCACTGGTAGTTTCTCTTATGTATCTTACTTTCTTTATCCATGCAAAGATGTCCTGAGCTGGTTGTGAGGGAGATGGTTTTCAGTGAGAGGAGAACAATCAGTCGTTTTTGGTATATCTTTAATTCAGTTTCTCATTTCTGAATTTAGAATCTACCACGAAGCACATATATTTTCCTTTGCATCTATAGAACAGATATTCAAATACGTCTGTGTCTGGCTTGCTGTAATCATAGGAGGCTTTTCTGATTTTGCTACTTATATTTTTTTCTGCTTTCTCAGAAGGAATCTTTTTCCATCTTGCTCTTCATCTACAGCCCTTGGCTACTTTTTTCCAGGAAGCAACTTCTTTAGAGACTGCCTCTGACATAGAATTTAAAGTGACAATATCCCTTCAAACAGTAGAAAATTGAAAAGAAAATTAACTGACTTCATTATGGTCATGGTTGCAAAAAGTTTGGCTGGCTAGGCTTACAGGTTTAGTTTCTGACTCTGGAGCGGAATGTTTCCCTGTGAGGAACTGTTTCATGTGTTGCTTAAGTCTTGGCCTCACTGGCATCTGTTCTAACCAACAGGAAGCGTTAACTTTGCCTGGAAAAGACTTGGGGACATCTTCATGCTTTTCTGTGACGTTTGGTCCTGTACTGGGGGTTTCCAGACTTGGGTCAGTGAATCATGGTGGGGGTGATGGTGGAAACTTTTGTGACTAGGAGACAGACTGAGTGTATCTGCTTACTCCAGCCTCCACTGACGTCTGGTGCCCAGCGAGACAGGCAGATGTGTGTCGCAGTCGGAGCTCTCCCAGTGCACCAGGCCTACATGGCCAGAGCCCTTTCATTAGGACCCAACTTCTCTCTGATGTCAAGTTTCTGTTTTTCCACAGGCCTTTGTATGTCTCCACAAGACATGAGAGAAACATTTGTGCAAGTTTTTAATCCCAAAGTTTCTCTTAGTCTGATACCTGAAGCAGAGAAGGTACCATACTAGATTCATAGTTAGGGTAGATGCACAGTGCTACCGATCTCATCTTGGAGGCAGAGTCATTTTGCCCATGACTGTAGTCACATGAACCCCACATCTGGCAGGTAGCCCTGAGAGGACCATGGTGAGCATGGACTCTACTGAAGGTCCCATTCTTTCTGATATTCCAGGAAAGGAGCTCTCATTGCCATTTGTTCTATGTGAGCACAAGACCAACACAGCTGGTCTCAGACATGATCACATCCATGTTGACATAAGAATGTGTTCATTGATGGAACGTACCTCAAAATAATAAGAGCTATTTATGACAAACCCACAGCTAATATCATACTGAATGGGCAAAAACTGGAAAAATTCCCTTTGAAAACTGGTACAAGACAGGGATGCCCTCTCTCACCACTCCTATTCAACATAGTGTTGGAAGTT
>NW_016809835.1:652675-667556 GCF_001698545.2 Rhinopithecus bieti | reverse complement strand
AAAAAAAAAAAAAAGAATGTGTTCAAATAAGCAATCTGTAGTTTGGAGATTTAATTAACCTCACAAAATAACTATCCTCTGTTCCCTGCACCATGGCTTTCCATGAGTTAAGTATGCTAAGATCTCGCTCTTGGGCCATGACAGTAATGTTATGTTAAAAATTGTCCTGGGTCCAGCTAGACCATACCCTTTTTGCCTACCGCTTCTAGACTGGAGAGGAAGGTGAAAGGAAACGTTTCTTTTGTCCAGAGAACAAGGGTAGATTTGGACCTAGTGTTTGTTAAATGAGAGGTAAGGGAAAAGGACTAGGGGAAAGATGAGAAGTCTTGAGTCAGGGTTCTTGGGTCTTCGTTGCTTATTTTGAGCCCACTAGATGTACAAGTCAATAAAGGCAAAGCAATAGTAGGATTAAATAAGGGCTCAGAGAATCCTAGCAGTGTATACACAGTCAATAGGGGATATTTGAATTCAAGATTGAAACAATTATTATTTTCTATTTCTATACTCCCTTCCCCTCTCCTTTTTCCTAGTAAATGCAGGATAAAACTCACTTCAGAAATTCCTTGAATAAACACTGGTGTTATGGCCTCTGGTGAAACAAGCCCATGGGTAGTCGGATTATAATTAGAAACAAAATGAGTCTAATGGGAAGGGGATAAAAAGGAAAATTTGAAATTTGGAATGGGCCAAAATTTGGATCAGAGTATAATGCTCTGGTAGATATCAGATTGGATAATACAGAGAAGAGGACAGAAGGAAAGAAAGAAAATGTTTAAAAATAAATTAATTGCAGCCACATAACAGATCCTTTAGCAAAATTAGAAGCAGCCTGAACCAACACAACACACAACTCTGAATTAATAGACTATGTTCAACTTAATGGCTATGCAAGCCAAGGAAGCAATACAATGGTGAGTCACTTAAAATAAGGCATAATTTTTTCTGGAACAAAGAAAAGAGAACAAAAGGGTTGAAAGACTAAAATGAAGATAAAGAGTTTAGATATGTGCATCCAAAATCCTGAGGAGGCTAGAAGCATTCCAAAGCAAGACAGAATGAGCAACGAGAAGTGAGAAGAATGCACTTAAAGAAATGTTTTTGTGTTTGTTTGTCTTATTTTAGGCTTTACAACGAATGTAAAAGACAAGTCTCAGGAAAAGATGTAATTCTATGGAAGAAAAAAGATAGAAACTAACATTACCCAAACGAAAACAGATGACGATAAAGATCATTTCTTGAACAATATCTTCACATCATGGCTGGGCAAAGTGGAAAGAGACAGAAAACTGGTAATTATTGCCAACAGACTTAAAATATGTATTTAGGCAGTAAACTTTTATCATTTTATTTCTTTATTTTAATTTTGCAAGTATCTCATGAATACATTTTTTAAAATAACAATTGAAATAATACAGTCAAAGAAAAGTTCCTCCTTTGGCCCCACCAAATCCTACTTTCCTATCCAAAGAGTTAATAAAAAAACATACTGGAAATAACAAATCTGGAAGGTCATAATTTTCTCCATAAGAAAAATATATGCTAGCTATGCCTTGCTACTCTTATTATGCTCACTTTTGATTATCAGGCAACTTTGAATATAAAATTTCTAGTATTGCTATTTCTCTTTTGAATTTTGTGATGCTAAAATGTTCTTGAAATTAAAATGTTCCACCCCTTCCCACTCTTCAAATCCCCATCTGTTCTCTTGTGAGCACAAGACCCACACAGCTGGTCTCAGACATGGTCATATCCACATTGATGTAAGAATATGTTGGAGTAAGCAATCTGTGGTTTGGTGATTTAATTAATTCTACAAGACACCTAAAAAGTGCCAGGTGGAAGGACACAGATAAATAAGAGAGGATCCCAGCCTTTAAGGAAATCTTGGCATAACACTAAGGAAAACTCAGTATTTTCATCCAGCAGAAGCTGGAAATGAAGTGACTAGTACCTAGGCTTTGGAGTCATGCAGATCTGGGTTTGAATCCAGCCCTGCCACCTATCATTTCCATGATCTTTAGAAGATGATGATAATGACACTTCATAAGATTTTGTCATGTGTTGCCTTTTCACACTGCTCCATGCCACCTCACACTTTATGACAACAGATTCCATCCCTCTGGCCACAGAAGTGGGCCCAAGATAGATCAGTTAGTGTTTATTACCTCTGGTTACAGTGATTGGTTCAGAGAGGGACACAGAATCTAATCTGGGCCAGTCAGATTCCTTCTCTGAGATTTTATCTTTTTCTATCTGGAGTTAGAAGGGAAGAACTTTTTTTCTTTAGGATGATGAGGCTTTAAGCAAGTAATTTCAAGGGTGCCTGCAGCCATTGTTTCAGTGTCATGGGAACAGAGAATAAAGCAGTTGAAAAATATTTTATTATGCATTATTTGAAATAATAAAATCAACATATATGTACATGTCTATGTATAAACCCAATAACCCCATTCCTTGACCATTCTTTAGAGGTGATTACTATCCTGAATTTTGTGTTTATCATGTCTTATCACAAGTATAGTTGTCCCTCAACAATTTATTTTTGAGCAGTTTTTTGAACTTTATAAATAATATACTCTATGTTGTCTTCTTCGTTCCACTACATGAACAAAAAAATTAAGAATTCTGACTATCTCAAGTTGTTGGTGAAGTCTGAAGTAATGGGAACTCATATCTCCTATAGAAATGTAAATTAAGAGAACCACTCTGGATAAATAATCTGGCATTATCTTGCCAAGGTGAATATGAATGTAGCCTAAGATTTTGCAATTCCATGTCTAGGTATATGCGCTGGAAAAACATTTGCTCACATACTGTGCAGACGTTTACAATGACTTGCAGAGTCTCTCTTGATGAGGAAGGTAAAAAAAGAAAGTAAGCCAAGTGTTATTGATGGGAGGATAGGTGACTACATTGTGCATTCACACGGCAGAGTAGTATGCAGGAGTGGATATGGAGGAGCCACAGGTACATTCAACAGTGGGAAAAGATTTTAGAGGCAATATTGAGGAAGAATAAACTATTTTCAGGAACAGTTGGACTCTGTGGAGAGTTTTGTATGCTGTCCTCTTGGACTTTAGATCAATAACTGGCCCTGACAGCAGTCCACTTTTAGGCCATTGTACAAGTAGGGAGCAGAAGCTGAGCTGGGCAGTAGTAGTCACTGTTCCAGACCCACCATGTTAGTCACCCTAGGGAAGGGAGAGCAGTGCAGAGTAAAAGTATTCATCTTGGTGATGAGGTTGAGAGCTACGCTTTGCCTGAACATCTGGACTCCTGAACTGAGTTGGCTCAGAGGGCTAGGGAGTAGACAGTGAGGAATTTTTCTTTTGCTTCAGGACTGGAAACCTATGACCAGCTCTTTGCAGTTCTTATCTGTGTAGTGTATATGGTCTGACTCAAAAGGCTTTTAATGACTGATTTACTGTCATTGATACCATCTTTGAGATGAGTTAAAGTAGTTCCTGATAGCTTCTGGAAGGAGCCCTCCCTGCTGGGTCCATTTAGGGGTCTATGTAGTAGCAAGCTGGTCATTTTGGGCTTCTCATTGGAAAATGGTTTAAACAACCTCTCCTTTTGTGATCTTAGATAAAGCACAAAGGCAAGTTTAGAATTTATTTTCAACATTTAACATTTCATCAAGTATCACATTGTGGAAGGGGATGAAGAGAAGTTGGTTAAGGAGTACAAAAATACAGTTAAATGGAAAGAATAAGTTCTAGTATTTGAGAAGAATTGTCATGCTCTCAACACAAAGCAAAAATGCTTGTGATGATGGATATCCCAGTTACACTGACTTGATCATTATACATTGTATCAAAATGTGACATGTACCCCAAAATATGTACAACTATTGTATATCAATAAAAAAAGAAAAAAACACAGTTATTTGATCAAGACAAAACAGCTAGAGATTAAAAGAAATTGGAGAATGATGAGTTATCTGCATGTTTGATAGGGAGAAAAATTGGGGAGACCTATAAAATATAATTAAATGGGAAATGTAAAAAAAATATTGTTTTACATTGTAACATCTCTAAAAATAAAGATATATCTTACAATTGACAGCTTCTTAACCATTATGAAAGGTGGCATTTTTTTTTCTTTCTTGATGGTACCTAAAATAGAGAGGTATCCCACAATCAGTGGTGTCTTAGACTTGATTAAATAGGGTATATTTACCTAATACAAATAATCTTCTTTTGTTCTTTTGCTAGTAATCATTTTTATACATAATAATCTGCACATATAAAGAATATCCACTCAACATTCATAAATTAGAGGTTGAGTCATTTCTACGGTTTTGTAGTGGCTGGTGGAGGAAGGGAGGGAGTGTCTTCACAGTGTCTCTGCTGTACTGTCTGGCAACAAGGAAGAGGCCCTGCTGGAAGACAGCAAGGGAGTGAAAGGGAGAAAGAGAGAGAGAAGACAGTGCCTCCTTGATTTCCTGATTATACATTTTGCCCAGGGTTCCTTGAGTTTTAATAATAAAATCCCTTTTGCTTATTTCCAGAAAATTTTTTTTTTTTTTTTTTTTTTTTTTTTTTGAGATGGAGTCTCGCTCTGGCGCCCAGGCTGGAGTGCAATGGCCGGATCTCAGCTCACTGCAAGCCCCGCCTCCTGGGTTTACGCCATTCTCCTGCCTCAGCCTCCCGAGTAGCTGGGACTACAGGCGCCCGCCACGTCGCCCGGCTAGTTTTTTTGTATTTTTTAGTAGAGACGGGGTTTCACCGTGTTAGCCAGGATGGTCTCGATCTCCTGACCTCGTGATCCGCCCGTCTCAGCCTCCCAAAGTGCTGGGATTACAGGCGTGAGCCACCGCGCCCGGCCGAAAATTTCTATTTCTTACAATCAAAGGATCCCCTACTTCAAACACTTAGCACCCTACCCAGTATTTAGTGAGTTCTCTTCATGTGCTTGTTGTTTTCTTATTGTGCTAAGGGGTTTATTGAGATTCACCAAAAGTCCTTGGAGAATAGAAAGGAAAGGAGGAAGAAGGTAATGATGTAGTCGCCAGCTGGTGTAATTGTGGAGGATCTTGAAAATGGGTGATATTTGGACAGGTAGAAGTGGAAGCCAGAGAATCCATACAGAAGGACTGGCCAGCAAAGGCAAATGGGAGGGCTTCACTGGGGAGGGAAGAATTTGGGAGCTGGGATAAGGTACATTTCGGAAAAGAGGCTGGACTTGGCTTAGAGGAGCTTCATGTTCCACATGATGGGATTTTCCTCTATTCGGAAAGGTTTTCAGAGGAAGCAATAGGGACCAAGAGACAGCTTTCTTTTCTCTTTTCTTTTCTTTTTTTTAAACCAGAAAAGTGACAACCTAAGAACTTTCTTTAAACATATCACTCTGACACCAATGTGTAAGATGAAGTGGAGAGGAATGGAACTGTACTGGGAGGCTGTGACAGTTTGGGTGAGAAGAAATGAAGGGGAAGTGTGATATCAATATTCCCTTTCCGTGTGACAATAAATGGTGGACGCAAAAGAGTGAACATATAAATGGTCTGTGTGAGCAGCCTCATAATGATAATCAAAATGGCTCACTGCTGTAGCTGACCTCCTCCATACAGGTGCGCTGTTATATTGACTTGATGAGCAGATGAATCGTGGCCTCTACTCCTTCCCTCAGCTCTCCATGTTTGCCCACTACCTGGTCTTACCCTTTTCCCTTCCCACTCCTAGTCTCTTTTATCTAAATTTAAACAGCAGATTTTCCATTTCTTCCTGGTGATGCTGCACATTTAATCAGACCATTTCAGACATTCTGTGAGTACATGGCCACACAGAGTAATGTGGGAAGAGCCTAAAACTAACAATTTACACGGGCTGAGTTGGGACCTTTTTTCCTTTACTGTAGCATTTTGACAGCAAGAGAAATGACATGAGGATAGCACTTATTGATTCACAAAAGGCCTTCCTTGTGAATGTGGATGCAAATTCATCTGTGCAGTCTAGACAAATCTATGTCTATTTGGGAGGTAAAAAGCTATAGTATTATAGATGTTGTCACTGAAATTGACCTAAGAGATTCTGCTTTCCCAGTGGACAGTCAGAAGTAATCCATAGACATAATTGACTCAATGAATATTGTTATAAATAGTATTGAAGATGGTATTTTACATTTGGGAGAATAACTCTTACACAGTGGAAGTTAGGGAAAAATAAATTGGGAATGTACTGCACAGTTCTGGCCATGTGGTCATTTTAATGATGTAGTAAAAATAGAGATGGAGCAAATGAGTGCTTCTTTATGAGGATGGGCTGACTACTTAATGCTCTCAATCTGGAAGGATGAAGGTGGAGTAGGATGTGATAAAAATTTACAGTGTCATGAAGGAAATGAATCAGGTGAGAATATTTTCCTAGTAAAAAACAGCTCAGAAAAATAAGAGCAAAGGACACATACCGAAGGTAGTTTTAAGACAAAAGAAAAAGTGTGGCTTTATATATTATTCTAAGAGATAGGTCAAAATACGGTAGAATTTAAGAAGGGCTTAGATCAACTCAAGGGTGTAGGACTTGTAGTGGGCATGTGTAAGAAATACGCCATACTTTTTGTTTTAAATCAGAATAATAACATATATTAATTGTAGAAAATTAGAAAATTATATAAGCAACATTTTAAATAGTTTAAAACCTATGATTTCTTAAAAATAACTTCTGATATTTTGATGTATATCTTCAAGCCTTTATTTATTTTTTTTGTTTATGTATTTAACGTATCCAAATGGGCTCAAACTAAGATAAGCAAAGTTACAATTTGCTTTTTCAACTTGGTATTTCGTGATATTCTTTCCAATTTAGAGCTACACAAACGTTTCAAATGACTGCTAGGTGTTGCTTTTTATTGATGTGCGGTAATTTCCTTGACCAATTCCATACTGCTAAAAGAATTCTGTGTTTTTCTATATGTTTATCTTCTATGTTTATAATACTTTTCTCAACTTAAAAATGTCCCATTGGATCTTAAATGTAATCACATTAAGTTTACAGATTAATTTGGAGGAAATCTTTACAATATGCAGTGATTTTATCTAGAAACAGTGTATCTTTTCATTTTTCAAGTCTTTATGTGTCTCATTAAAATATTCTTATTTTATGAATATTTGTTCTGCGTATTTCTTATTAACTTGATTATGTCCACAGCATTATTATTATTACTTTTTATTCCTGTTGTGAATGGTTTCTCCCATTATTCTAGCTGCTTATTTAGGGCATATAAGAAAATTATTGCTTTTAAAATATTTTATAGTTTTAAGCGGCCTCCCTGACAAACTTTCTTACTGATTCTAGCTTTTTTTCAGTTGTTTCTCTTAGGTTTTCCAGTTTAACCAATAAAATCATCAAGAAATAATGATAATTTTCCTCTTCCTTTTCAATATTGCTACTCTTATTTTGTTTCTGGGTACATTTTAATTGTCACACATTTCTAGAAGGATGCTGTATATTAGGTATATGCCTGTCTTGTTTCTCATCGTAATGGGGATGACTTTATTATTATATCTTTAGGTATAATATTAGTAATTGCCAGGCACGGTGACTCACACCTGTAATCCCAGCACTTTGGGAAGGCTGAGGTGGGCAGATTCCTTGAAGCCTGGGGTTAGAGACCAGCCTGGGCAACATGGCAAAACCTTGTCTCTACTAAAAATACAAAAATTAACCGGGTGTGGTGGTGCACGCCTGTAATCCCAGCTACTTGGGAGGCTGAGGCATGAGAAATACCTGAACCTGGGAGGTGGAGGTTGCAGTGAGCTGATATAGTGCCACTGCACTCCACTCCAGTCTACTCCCTTAACAGAGTGAGACTCTGTTCCACACATCCCCAAAAAAAGGGTTGGAAACTTCTTAAGTCAATTTTGTTATTTTATTTTTTTCTAGTAAAAAAAGTCAGTTTTAAAAAGTTTTCAAATTAAATAGCTTAGAGTTCTATGTAATACTCAGTTTTTTACATCTTAATCTTTAATGCTTAAGTTTTACTGTTTCTTGCTTAATAAGAAAATATTTGTGTTATAGATTTTCCACTGAGTGTATCTTTGACCAAACATCACATAAACCATGGAAAATATGATGTGATACTACTAGTATTTTCTTTCGAATTTGTACTGTTTTGCTGACCAAAGAGTTTAGAAGAGTACTTTTTAATTTCTAAGTATCTTGATTTTTTTGTCTATTATTTTGTTTTTAATTTCTGGAATTATAATTGTATTCTTCAATTTTTAAAATATTCTTATTTACTTTTGACTATTTGATCTTCCAGTGGAATGTAAAATCTTCTGTTCTGGTAATAGTTCTGTTAATTTTCTCTTGTATTTTTAATAGTTTTAAAATATTTCAGTGCTATACTTAGCTTTTATATATTCATTATAGAGTTTTCTGTTTGACAAATTTGTCTAATTTAATCGTTCTTCTTGGCTTCAATGCTGTTTTGTTCATTAATATTATTCTTGTTTTGTTTGCATTTCCCTGGCATATCCTTGCTCATCTCTCTCTCTTTTTTTTTTAACTGTTTCATATCATTTTGCTTCAAATGTGCGCCTTGCAAACAGTATATAGTTGAATTTTATTTGTTGATCCAGTATGTCTTTATCTTTTATCGGTAGATTTTATCCCATTCATGTGTATTGGTCTTATTTCTGTCATTTTATTTTATATATTTTTTGACTTTTTTCTCTCTTGCTCTCTTTTTCTTTTCCCCCAACATTGTTCTACTTAACTCTGGTCTTTTTCCTGCCCCCCTCCTGTATATTGTCTGAAAGTTACTTATTTCTAGTCTCCCAGTAGTTACTCTTAATTATTTAAAGAGTATAAACTCATATTTGTCTATCAGGAGTGAAATGACATTCCCCATGTAAAATGAATGATTCATCACATCTTCATTCCTTCTTCCTTCTTCCTTTCACCCCAGCAACCCTTTAGAGCCAAACAGCCAAATTCAAAGAAATCTTGTTAATCCTTTATTCTCTTTAATTTCTCCATAGCATTTGACTATGTTAAACCCTTTAGATGCAGATTATTTTATTAACTTCTTTTCTACATTAACAGATATTTCTAAAATAATTATTTTTAGCATTTGTATTAAGTTTCAAAATCTTCTGCAAATTGGTTAAGTAGATATTAATGGTAAATTAATAGAAATTGGTTTCATTGTCCACTGTCACAATTTTTATATTGGAACATACTTATATTTGAATTCTGTTTATTGAATTTATTTCCTAGCATGCTGGAATATTCTTCCAAATAAATTTGTCAAAAGACCATGTGATTAATTTTCTTTCTGAGTTGTTGTATGTTTGATTAGCTGCTTATATAATTGTGGTCTTCAATGTTTAACTTATCCTCAAAATTCTATATAAATTGCTTCATTATCTTTCATATTTAACATATATGTAAAAGTAGGATGGAAAACTGATTTTTTTTTCGTTACCTGTTCTCATTTGATCCAGGTCTTCATGTTTGCTATATTTCCCTCCCCAAACTTCCAGACTCCCTGAGTTTGTTTGTTTATTTATTCGGGGAGAGACAGTGATAGTTTTCGTGATAGATCATGCCTAAATATTGCCAGAGTAGCTTTCCTTTGGCATGGATTGAGTCACAGCAATGTCAGTACTTCCTTTAATTTTTTATGCAAATTTTAATTATGAAAAATTTCAAGTATACAGAAAAGAGAATGAGTAGTATATTAAAGATCAATATATACCCAAGTTTCAAAAATTCAGCATTTTGCTCTACTCGGCTTATCTCTCTCTACATACATCTTCTTTCACCCTGAACTATTTGAGAGTATGTTGATATCATGACACTTCAATCCTAAATACTTCAGCATGTATTTCCTAGCGTAAGACTAATATATTATCTTCTTAGAATATTAACCATAATTCTATATTGGTATTTAAATCTAGTCCACCTATGCCATATCTTGAAAAACTTCCTGTTTTTGGACTATTTGTATAACTTTCCTGTTTTCATGGGCTGATGTGAATGTTTTCTCCCCCATTTTAATATTTTGGGCATTTCAGAGGGAATGTGGGAGGGAAGAAAATTTAATGCATACATTCAAATTGGCATCTTACAATGAATTTTCTCATAGTCTCTTTTTAAAGTAGGAATATCCTAGAATATGCCCATAGTTCATTATCATAAGCAGAGCATTAGGCGGAATGATCCATACATCTGTTTTTTGTGGCATTTAAAATCGTGTTTTGGACTAAAATAAATATGATCTTGTACTCATAGAAATGTGTAGACTGTCCCTTCCAAATGAGGCCCTTCATCAAGATGTGTCAGCCCACAAAGGGGAGAAGGAAGATGAATCCTAAGATGTGTCAGCCCACAAAGGGGAGAAGGAAGATGAATCCTAAGTAGCTGACTCACATAACTGACTAACGATCAGCAAGTCTAATAGGAAGACAATGAAAACCGCGTGGATTGTAGGATAATTACTGGTTAATTTTCATTAACAAACTTCCTTTTTTTTTATTATACTTTAAGTTCTAGGGTACATGTGCACAACGTGCAGGTTTGTTACATATCTATACATGTGCCACGTTGGTGTGCTGCACCCATTAACTCGTCATTTACATTAGGTATATCTTCTAATGCTATCTCTCCCCCATACCCCCACCCCATGACAGGCCCTGGTGTGTGATGTTCCCCTTCCTGTGTCCAAGTGTTCTCATTGTTCAATTCCCACCTGTGAGTGAGAACATGCGGTGTTTGGTTTTCTGTTCTTGCAATAGTTTGCTGAGAATGATGGTTTCCAGCATCATCCATGTCCCTACAAAGGACATGAACTCATCCTTTTTTATGGCTGCATAGTATTCCATGTGTATATGTGCCACATTTTCTTAATCCAGTCTATCATTGATGGACGTTTGGGTTGGTTCCAAGTCTTTGCTATTGTGAATAGTGCCGCAATAAACACACATGTGCATGTGTCTTTATAGCAGCAATTTTTATTGACAAGCTTCTAATGTGAATCTGTCTGGTGTGTGTCTGTGCCTAGTGCAAGGTTTAGAAAATCCTTTGGGGAAGGATAATGAGATTATGTAGGACATTAGGAGAAGACATTCAAGTTATTGGCCATTGGCACCATCTCACTCTTAGCATGTTTCCCAATCCTGGGACATTTTCTAATAGAGGAATGGCAGAGGAGAAGCTAGAACTCTGAACAAGTGAGACTGGAAGCAAAATGGGTATGTGAATCACTCATCTCAAAGACTTTGAAGTTTGTGTTGCAAGGAGAGGTTACAGAAACCTATTCTAGTAAAGCATTTCACTGCCTACAAAGTAAATTTTACTTACAAAGAAGCTATGGGTAGGCCAGGCAAAATGAGAACCAGAAATAATTGGAAAGGCGGCAGAGGAAAGATGAGAGAGTTTGAATAAGTCCTGAAAGCCCAAAGGCTAAGAATACCAAGATAATTTAAAAACACAGGGAAGATTCAAAAACACATGTAGCTGCAGGGAGGGTTGGCCAAAGAACAGAAACAGAGAAAATCATAGGAAATGGAAAAGAGGGGAAATGGAAAAGGATGAAGATGTTACCCTTAAAGGAATGCAGACGCACATGGGAAGATGCCAAAAAGCCAGGCGAAAAAGTTCTCTGGATGGAATTTAGGGTATGTAGCCGATTGGAATTAAAGCAAACCACACCACTACACTAGTCATAGAGGATGGGAGATGACCAAAACACCAGGGGGAGAACAATGTGGGTTTCAACAGAAGGTAATATATTGTATTCAGAGGCACTTGAGCATGCAACATAGCAATTAGACACACCATCTAGAGAATGCAAGTGCAAAGGGCAAAATAAAAGAATGTCTGGCCACACTATATATAAACCTGTAAGTCTGAGATAAATGTGTCTTTGTCTGCTCTAGTTACTGTTTGCTCCTTTGTTGACATGTAAAACATGTCCACAAAGTGGTTGGGGGTGTATTTTAGTGAAATGAAGCTCATGGCAGAAAACAGAAGACTGTGAGGATTTTATGAGATTGGGATAGTTATTTCATAATATCACAAAGGATTTGTTTCTTTCTTCGTTGTTCCTGTGTGTTCTGTAGAATCAATACCGAGGTTTAATGTCTTTGCACTCTGAGCACCTGAATTTTGAACTTAATTGCAAATTGTTTAAGCCAGAGCATGTGTTGAGCTTTATTATTGCTTTCTGTGGCAGTCTTGGGATCACCTTTGAGGAACTCTGTCCTTCTAAGAATTAAGCTGACTGCCTGGTTCTAAGCCTTGTATTTTGGGGAAAGGATTTTGTCTGTAGCTGCATATTTGTGTTTTTGACCCAGTGGAGTTTGAGTTTGCCTTGTAAGGAATAATATTTATCCTTTGGCACCTGGAAGATGGGATGCCATCTTGAATGACCGAAAGAAGACTCTCTCTTACCTTATCCTTTTGCCTCTAGTCCATCATCTTTTCTATAGTGGAATGATCTGTTTAAGAAATACAATCAAACCCACTACTTAACATGGTAGGTGAGGTCAGAACTAGCTCAAAGAAAGAAAATAACTTTAAATTAGGAACTCATAAGCTAAAATACTGTTTTGTGGCAACTTTTGTCATCTGGGAAAAAACAACTCTCTAGGAAGTAAAGACGAGAGGAAAGGAAAGGTGGAAGGAAAAGATGGAAGAATACCTTCTTAGTCACTTAACAAATATTTCATGGGCATAAACTGTGTTCTAGATACTTTAACTTTTCAATGACATTTTGGGCCCCTCAATTAGGGTGAAGGTTTTCTGAGAAAAGGGGTTATGTCCTTGGAGCTTTCATAATAGCAACCACAAAGACAAATAGCCAAATTCAAAGAAATCTTATTAATCCTTTATTCCCTTTAACTTCTCCATAACATTTGACTATGTTGGAAGGCTTTCTTTTTAGATATTCTCTATTTTAGTCTTCTTCACTACTACCACTGCTTTAGTTGCCTGAGCTAAACTCCTGTTATCTGCTGTCTCTACTGCAGTTTTATCTCTCTACCCCTCCCATTTCATCATTCACATTGTCAACACAGTTATTATTGATTAATTCACATCCCACTTACAAAACTGTGATAGCTCCCTATTTTCTATAGGAGAGGTTAAAAAATTCTTGGCTTTGAATCAACCACAAACCCAGTGGATGGAGGATGATCGATTCTCTCGCCCTCAACTGGGACCAGTCTTATTTTTCCTTCCTGAAACCTGCTCTACAGCCACAGGAGACAACAGGGAGCTCTCCAAGTGCCCCCTATTACTAATTTGGGCCTTAGAAGGAGACTATAGCTCTGAAGACCTGCACATCAATTATTGTAGAGAATAGATGAAAGATTGAAAACTGAAAGACCTTTCTGAACAATTGTGGCCTCAGCTGTCTGGGCAAAGTGTTGTATCACTCTGAAAAGAATACTGTTGCTTGTGTACAATGAGCACAGTGGAGAAATTCCATGGCTCAAGAGCAAAGTGGAGCATACTGGCTTGTGTTCTGCATGTTTACTATGTTGTTTTTGCGGCAGGAGGGGGTGGTTGTTGGATATGAGGAGGCAAAAGGGTGAAGGTGCAAGGGAAATGACAAATGCCTCCATTTGTCTAAATTTACTCTGAACCGCTATAATCAGAAGAGTCAAGTTTCATGGAGAACAGGTTCATGGGTGAAAGAAAGGCTTTTGAGAGACTATTTTTGGCTATTATTGTGGATGCTGTTACCCCTAGCATGCCACTATGTGTATTATAACCATAGTGACCATATGCTTTCCAGGTTCACATGTGTCAAGGTGGTAAGTTGTAATATTTACTTGGGAAAATACTTAATGTCGATTTGGGAAAATATTGACATGATCACCATAGCTATAGACTACAAAGAAAATGATTCTTAAATGAAGTTATTCAAGTGCATGGGGTACCTTATTAAGCAAACAATTAGGAAAAATTTAATATACTGAATAAAGACAGTGCAAAGCACAGAGATGTTAAATTAATGCTACCACCTCAGTTCTTTTGAGCAGTTTGGTAAATTTTGTCTTCTTTTTAACAACCTTAGAGTGGAACAATTCTAGAGTTGAACTGATATAAGCATAAATCTTTGGGCTGGTTTTAGAATCTAGAATATGAAATTTTGAATTTTTATGAACAAATTGCAGTAGAGAATGATCCATCAAGTTTACATATGAACTTGGATTAAAAATCTGTGATACTTCCCACCATCACCATAAATATTTGGTCAGATCATCTTTTTTTTTGAGTTGTACGTAGCACTTACTCTTTAGGTTCCTTATAATACAAGCAGATGCCACATATAGAACGTGTGACAGAGACTCTTTTTTTTTTTTTTTTTGAGGTGGAGTCTCACTCTGTCGCCCAGGCTGGAGTGCAGTGGCCGGATCTCAGCTCACTGCAAGCTCTGCCTCCCGGGTTTACACCATTCTCCTGCCTCAGCCTCCCAGGTAGCTGGGACTACAGGCGCCCGCCACCTCGCTTGGCTAGTTTTTTGTATTTTTTAGTAGAGACGGGGTTTCACCATGTTAGCCAGAATGGTCTCGATCTCCTGACCTCATGATCCGCCCGTCTTGGCCTCCCAAGTGACAGAGACTCTTAAATCAGGTAGGACAGATGTTATAATTAGTATTGCCTCTCCACTTCCACCACCCCATAAAGGTAGCAGAAGAGCATCTTGCTATTATCTCACCTAACCTTCTGTGCATCCATTTCAAATATCTGCTCTTCTCCCAGCTCCATCAGAATGAAAACCAACCGTGCTGATTTTCCTCAAACATTGAACTTTTGATAACCAAGTATATCCTGTCAGACTCTTAAAACTCACTCTTTCTTCCTTCCTTCCTTCCTTCCTTCCTTCCTTCCTTCCTTCCTTCCTTCCTTCCTTCCTTCCTTCC
>NW_016809835.1:616555-652420 GCF_001698545.2 Rhinopithecus bieti | reverse complement strand
TCCCTCCCTCCTTCCTTCCCTCCTTCCTTCCTTTCCTTCCTTTCCTTCCTTCCTTCTCAGATTCTTGCTCTGCTGCCCAGGCTGGAGTACAGTGACCTGATCATGGCTCACTGCAACCTTGAACTTCTGGGATCAAGCAATCCTCCTGCCTCAGCCTCTTGAGTAGATATGACTACAGGTGAAAACCATAATACCCAGCTAATTTTTTTTGCCTTCCTTGAGATAGGGTTTCACTATGTTGCCAAGGCTGGTCTTGAACTCCTGGCCCCAAGTGATCTTCCTACCTTGGCCTTCCAAAGCTTTGGGATTACAGGTGTGAGCCACCACACCTGGCCAGTATGTCTACTTCTAATTCTGCACATTCTCAGCACAAATGATGCCAAACTGCAGAATAATGGAGGCTTCCTTTTCCATTCGCCTGTGCAAATAGGTAACCAGGCAAAATGTTCCATGTGAAGTGAGCATTTCATGGTGCTCATGATTTCCTTTTGAGCAGGAGAGCAACCATGTGATCTATGGCTGGGATGTATCATTGAATCAGAGCTAGGATGTTTGTTGTTTGTCTGTGTTCTCAGTATCACCTCTCTGCTCTTGAGGAGGTTGGGCTTCTACTTGCCTTCTCTGTGGTTAAACATATTGCAAGCTCTCAATGTTATCTTCCAACCCCTGGACACTATTATCTCAGAATTTGCTGCATTTGGGAGGGCTCTAGCAGTGGCAGAACAAATATATCCTTGGTCATGAAGTATCTCACCTGCTCTGATGTGTAAGAGAGGGTGCTTGATGTCTTTATCTGCCCTCCTAGGTCCCCACTTCTCCATCTTGTTTTGTGCCCCAGGAGGCTGACCTGTATGGACTGCAGCAGTGAGGGCTCTCAGGCCATCAGTTTCTGGTTGAGTTTGGCACCAGGAAGC
This sequence comes from Rhinopithecus bieti, assembly GCF_001698545.2. NCBI lineage: Eukaryota > Metazoa > Chordata > Mammalia > Primates > Cercopithecidae > Rhinopithecus > Rhinopithecus bieti. The sequence goes on along the minus strand of NW_016809835.1, from coordinate 651,506 downwards.
ACTGGCAGCAGATCGAAGGCGGGGAGGAGAATGAGGTCTAGGTGTGTATTTCCTGGCTTCCTCCCTGTGTGGTCGTGTTGTGCTGGCTATCTCCCACAACTGAAGGTCTCAGCTCCTGTCATTCCACACGGTTTTGTCTCTGGATTCCACTGCTTAGGACTAGGGTAGGAGCAGTGCCCTGCTATTCCCAGCTCTTAGATAATACACTATGTCTTATGGTCTTTCCTACATCCTGCCCATACCTTTGTAAATAGTCCCTTAATTGAACTGTCCTCAAATAACCCAATTTGAGAGTACCATCTGTTTCCTGCTGGAACCCTAACTGATAGACGTTGTTCTTGAATAAATGCTATTGGTGGAAGAGTACTGAAGGACTTCACCATGACCCCCAGAACCCAACAGCAAGCAATGCCACAGATGTACCTATGTAAGTTGCACCGGATCTTGCCGATGGGAGGGACACTCTCGCTGTGTGTGGTTTCTGTTGCTGCATTCTCAGATACTGCCTGGATCACTTGCCCCCTGGCCTGGGAGCCATTGCACCATAGCTCTGGTTTTTATTTGGAGCCTGAGAGGGAGGAGGAAGCAAGTCCTCTTCATTAGTGCTGCTGGCACAGAAGGAGGCGTCTGAGTCAGCAACTGAGAACAGATGATTTTGAAGCATTGCCTTGTCTCTGGTGCCGCTTCTCTCTCCTCTGGCACTGGCGGCCCGAGTCCATCCTGGCGTCAGGCGGCCACAAGGAGAGCTGCCCTGAAGCACTGGGCCTGCTGCCTCCCTCCCGCAGTCTTCTTTGGCATCCCCGTCCCCTTGCAAGGCAGAGCCTCATTAGCAAGTGAAATGTCATAGTTTCAAACAAACAAACAAGCCCTAAAGTCTGCCAAGTTGTCTGAGTGAAATCACAAAGAAATCTCAGTGTCCTGTGGCTCTTTTGGGCTCTCTGGGGATTCAGAGGCTGCGAGAGGACTGACTTTCTTCCTGCTTGCTAGTGGGTGACTGTCTCCAAAGCCGTGATGTCTAACCACTGACCCTACCTGATAAGCCTAGTGAGGTCCCAGAGAGCTGGGTTATTCTTTGTCCACTGCTGATTTAGGTGAACTTGTCACTTTTTGGGATTTAAGCAATTCCCTTCCTCGCATCCTTTCCCAGTCACAGGTTCCTTGAGGGAACCTTTCCTCGCCATTTGCTTTTTGGTTTTGGTAAGCTCATTGGAAAAATCAGGGACTGCTCCAGACTGAGGAAAGTAGTCAGGGACACTGTCTCTGCCCAAACAAGCAAAGCCAACTTTATCAAATTCAGGGAGTACAGGAGTTAGAAAGACACAACAGAGTTGCATTCCCTGGCAAAGAAATAGTAAAGAGCAAAACAGTCATTTCAGAGGGCAAACTGCTTGCCTCACTAATAAAGCATGGCTCATGATGGAAAATAACTCAGAAGAAAGTAGGGAGCAAATGGATTTAGTTGCTATGGGAACGCAGTTGGGAAAAATACATGAAATATGTAAATACTGTAATTTGGTATTTTAATGTACTTTTCTATGAAGAAAATTCCCTGACAACGAAAACTAACAACTCTTTCCTCTGCTACACACAGCACTGATTGACAGAGGCTGGGCAAGTGGGTTTCCCAATTCAATTTTGCCCCAGGACCGAATACATCTTTATTCTCAAGCATAAAAATCAGACACCTGGAGCAGTGGTTCTGAACTCTGGATGCACATTAGACTTAGAGAACTTTCAGAACAAAATCAGACACACCTAGTCTGATTAAATCAGATTTTCTGGGTAGGGTGGTGGGCTTTGGGATTTTTTGAACATTCCCCAGTCTTTTCTGATGGGCAGCCACTGTTGTGACCAGGACCCAGAATCTTGATTTGGTAGGCTTGGTAACTATAGATTGCTTATTTTATCATATGCCTTCACTAGATTTTTATTTCACAGATTTTCAGTGATTTTGAGTGATTTGTACATCTTAATAACAATAATGGGAAATGATTAGCAATCATTACTCTACCATTGTTAGTGTTATTATCTTCACCATAATAGACTAGTGCTTTTCTTATTTGTAGAAAACATGATAATATATTACAAAGTATTATCATTTAACCATAATGATTAATTGCTGTTATTTTAAAAATTATAAATTGATGATAATTTGGCAAGTTTAGATGTTGCTCTAAATGCTAATATCAATCTGTATTTTAATAATTACCATCATTAATTATCATTAGCTGTGTAATAAATCAGTAGTAAACATTTATGTGGATTTAACTGTGAAATTTGCTTAGTAACAATCTGTACTAGAGTTGGTAAGTGGCATTTCTGTTTTCCTGATGGCAAACATGTTACAAGAGACATGTGATTCGCATTAACTGATATGTTGAAATCATGGCATATCTGAGTGCAGACCTCCAAAAGATCATCTTTTTTTTCCTTCTGCCGGGCCCCTGTTTCTTTTGCTCTGTCAATAAATTACAATTCTTCTCCTATGGTGTCACTCCAGGAACAAAATGACAAGTGCAGAGTTTACTGGTATCCAAAGAGAATTCGAATGAGTGAGGGAGAAGGATTCATGAAAATGGTCAATATTATAGAAAGTAAGAATGAATTGTGAAAATCCCACTTGGTTGTTTCACCTAAATTCAGGTGGTCAGGGTTTTAAGAGTCTACGGGGGATTCCGTAGACTTGCTTACTTCGGAAACATTCTTTCTCTTCTTACTTTTAACATTATTGTTATTATGTGTAAACTTTGGAGGCCAGCCTCTGGGTCCAGCCTGACTCAGTTCAGGTTATACCATTGATCCAGGCTGCTGGGTCTCCTGGAAATAGGCACAGCAGGCCTTCTGTACCCAGTCCCCTGGTGGTCTTTGATTGTCTTCCCCCAACTCTCCAGATGAGGTTAGATTCTCTAGTCTCTGCTATCTGCTCCCACAGCACCATTTTTGCCTCTGCTGTAGTCCTTAGCCTAAGTAATTAAGTCATAACTATTTATTTAATATCATTCTCTCCCCAGAAGCTGACAGCTCCACAAGGGCAGGAAATAGTAGTGTTCATTCTTATATCCAAATTATCTTGGCAAAGTCCCTGGTCCATATTAGATATTCAAATATTGCTGACTATTTTTTTTCTCTGCTGTCCCTATTGTTTAAAGCTACCCTGTTTCAGATTCTTAACCATATTTTTTATTATAGAAAATTTCAAATATACCTAAAAGTAGACATTTTATAAAGAACCCCAAGAGTTTATCACCCAGCTATTTCCAATCTTGTTTTAAATTTTTTGAATTAAAAAAGATAATTTTGGACTTTCAATTTCAGCTCTGAAAATTCTTTAGATTGGAAGTCATCACCCCCATTCTTACAACAAGAAAAAACCTGAAAAAATGGAAAATCAAGGACTTTTCTCAGACCCATTAGAGAAATGAAGTTGCAGGACAGATCACCGCCCTGAAATCTAGAGAGACAGGTGAATGCAAGGAGCCGCAGCTGAAACCTGCTTACCTGGATTAGAAGCCACTGATAACTTTGGTAATTAAATGATAATTTTGATGAAGTGCTAGAGGTGGACTGTGGGCTAGGCAAGAGTGAGTAACCTGTAGGGCCACAGTATTATGTTGTCTTAGGGGATGTAGTAGTCAGGGTTCTCTAGAGGGACAGAACCAATAGAAGAAAAAAAATTTATATATATTAATAAAGGGGGGTTTATTAAGTGTTAACTCACATGATCACAAGGTCCCACAATAGGCCATCTGCAAGCTAAGCAGCAAGGAGAGCCAGTCAGAGTCCCAAAACTGAAGAACTTAGAGTCTGATGTTCGAGGGCAGGAAGTATCCAGCCTAACAGAAAGATGTAGGCTGGGAGTCTAGGCCAGTCTCGTCTTTTCACATTTTTCTGCCTGCTTTATATTCTAGCTGCACTTGCAGCTGATAGCGGCCACCCAGATTAAGGGTGGGTCTGCCTTTCCCAGCCCGCTGACTCAAATGTTAATCTTTGGCAACATCTTCACAGATACAGCCAGGATGAATACTTTTCATCCTTCAATCCAAACAAGTTGATAGTCAGTATTAACCATTACAGGGGACACTCACACTTTTGTGGGTTTTACCTCCAGGAAGTCCACCAGGTTCTCGTGGTAAAGATCCAAGAAAGATTCTCTGTGGCCTTGGCAGGGGGAGGGGAAGCGTATTCATTGTGATATACATCAAGAGTGTTCTCCCTAACAAAGGCCCACTGTCCAGGGAAAATACCAGAACCTTATCTCACTAGTGAAAGGACATCCTTTCCACTCTAGCCTTTTCCAGCCTTCCTTTCTTGTCTAAGTAGGGGTGGTGAAGCTATACCACTGGAGCTTGTGAAGGTCACAGCCCAAAGACACAGGCCAATTGAAGGACTGAGATTTAACCATATACCCCTTCCCCTCATACCTTGCTACTACACCAATAGGGCTCCAGTATAATAAGAATGGACTACAGCTGAAATAAATGCAAGATTCACGTACTCTTCTGAGAGTAATACTTAGGGAAGCCCCAAGTCTAGAGGGGAGGCAAAAACAAGGACACTGGAGACATGTAAGCTTCTGGCTCCTACAGTTGTACCAAGCATTAAACACAATCCAACTCCCAGTCATAGTAACATAAATCCTCATATTAAAAGCCTATTTCCTCCAGTTTCTGTTACCTAATACAGCATGTCCAGCTTTAAGCAGAAAATTACAAAGCTTGCCAAAGGCAAGAATAAAATAGTCTGAAGCGAAAAAGCAAGCATCAGGACCAGACTCAGATATGACACAGATGTTAAGAGTTATCAGATCCAGAATTTAAAAGAATACACATGATTATAATTAAGGACTCTAAGGGAAAAAGTAGACAGCATGCATGTACATATGGATAATATAATAAGAGAAATAGGAGTTCTAAGAATCAAAGGAAATGCTAGAAACTAAAAACACTGTAACAGAGATGTTACAGTGATGAAGAATGGCTTCAATGGGCTCATCAGTGGGCTGGACATAAACAAGGAAAGAATCATTGAATTTGAAGATAGCTCAATAGAAACTTTCCAAACTGAAGAGCAAAGTGAAAAAACAAAGAAAAGAAAAACTCACACAAAACCTAGAACTGATTACCCAAGATCAGTAGGTAAAATTTCAAAAAGTATAACATGTGTGTAACTGGAATACCAGGAAGAGAAAAAAAAAATCAGAAGAGAAAAAAAATTTGAAGTAATAATGGCCAAGAACTTCCCACAATTAATGACAGGCACCTAAGAACAGATCCAGGAAGCTCAGAAAATGCCAAGCAGGATAAATACTTGCTTTGCATATCATATTTAAACTGCAGAAAGCAAAAGGCAAGGATAAAGTCTTGAAAGAAAGCAGAGGGCAAAACACCTTACGTAGAGAGGAACAAGGATAAGAATTGCAGTGGACTTCTCATCAGAAATAATGCAAGCAAGAAGAATGTGGAATGAAATATCTATCTCCAAGTGTTGAAAGAAAATAAAACCCCACAAACCTAGAATTCTGTATACACTGAAACTATCCTTCAAAAGTGAAGAAGAAATAAGTCATTATAAATAAAATAAGTCATTATAAATAAAACTGAGGAAATTTATGACTGCCGGATCTTCTTTGCCAAAAATATTAAGTTCTTCAGGCAGAAAGTGCTATAGGTCAGAAACCCAGATCTATATAAAGAAATAAAGAGTGCTGGAAAAGAAATAACGATAATATTTTTATTTTTCTTAGTTGACTTAAAATATCCACCTATTTAAAGTATTAGTAGTAACAATGTATTGGATGATCATAGCATGGATAAGTAAAATGAATGGCTGCAATGTCGTAAGGGATAAAAGGGAGCAATTAGAAATTTTCTGTTATAAGGTACCTGTACTCCTACATACATAAAACAATTTGAATTTAAAATATAAAATACCACTTACAAAAGCACAAAATAAATACTAAGGCAAAAATTGAACAAAATACATACAAGAACTATATTCAGAAAACTATAAGACTGATATAAAAAAAGATCTGAATGAGTGGAGAGATACTGTGTGTTTGCGGATAGGAAGATTCAGTATTGTTAAGACATCAGTTTTTCCCAACTTGATCTATAGACTCAAAGCAGACTCAATCAAAACTCCAGCAAGCTATTTTGTATATATTGCCAAACTGATTCTAGAATTTGTATGGAATAGCTAACATGATACTGAAAGGTTGACACAGAGATCAATAAATTGGAGCCCTGAAATAGAACAACACAAATATAGTCAACTGATTTCTGACAAAGAAGCAAAGACAATTTAATGGAGAAAGGATAGTCTTTTCAACAAACAGTGCTGGAACAACTGGATATCCAAATGCAAAAACCTGAACCTAGACACAGATCTTACACCTTTCACAACAATTAACTTGAAATGTATTGGATATCTAATTTTAAAGTACAAAATGGTAAAACTTCTAGAAGAAAAATGGGAGAAAATCTAGATGACCTTGTCTTTGGTTATAAGTTTTTAATACAATACCAAAAGCACAATTAAAGAAAAAAATTGATAAATTGAACTGCTATGGTTTAAATGTCCCTTCCAAAACTTATATAAAATGTATCTATTTATTTATTTTTGAGATGGAGTTTGGTCTTTTCACCCGGGCTGGAGTGCAATGGCACAATCTCAGCTCACTGCAACCTCTGCCTCCGGGTTCAAGCAATTCTCCTGCCTCAGTCTCCTGAGTAGCCTGAACTACAGGCATGTGCCACCACGCCCACCTAATTTTTGTATTTTTAGTAGAGGTGGGGTTTCACCATGTTGACCAGGTTTGTCTCGGATTTTTAACCTCAGGTGATCCACTCACCTCGGCCTCCCGAAGTGCTGGGATTACAAGCACGAGCCACCGTGCCTGGCCTCGTAAGAAATTTAATTGCTATTGTAACAGCATTAAGACATGGCACCTTTAAGAGGTGATTAGTCTGTGAGGGCTCTGTACTAACGGCTGGGTTTAGTGGCTTTAAAAAGGGGCTTTGGGAGTGTGTTTTCTCTGTCTTGCATACGTGCTTACCCATCTGTCTTTTGCCATGTTATGATTTAGTAAGAAAGTCCACACAGGATACAGCCCCTTAATCTTGGACTTCTTAGCTCCCAGAACTGTGAGCTGAATACTACTTTATTCTTTATAAATTATCCAGCCTGTAATACTGTTAAAGCAGTAGAAAATAGACTAAGACATGAACTTTTTATCAATAATTCTGCTCTGTGAAAGGGATACTATTAAGAGAAAGACTAGACAAACCACAGAATGGCAGAACACATACCTGATGAAACACGTCTTGCAAAACACATATCAGATAAAGGATTTGTATCCAAAATATACAAAAAACTGTTCAAAACCAACAATAAAAAAAAAACTCAACCAAAAAAATGAAAAAAAGATCTGAACAGTCATCTCACCAAAAAAGATATACAGATGGCAAATAAGCATATGAAAATATGGTAAACATTTGTCCTGAGGGAACTGCAAATTAAAACAACAACCAGATAGCACTCCACACCTAATAGAATGGACAGAATCAAAAAAATGAACAATAACAGTTGCTGGCAAGGATGCAGAGCAAGGGTAACTCTTATTCCACTTGATATAGCTACTTTGGAAAGATAAATGATACAAAATGATACAGCTACTTTAGAAGATAGAATGATACTTTCTATTTTATTTACTTATTTTTGAGATGGAGTCTCAATCTGTCGCCCAGGCTGGAGTGCAGTGGCGCAATCTCAGCTCACTGTAACCTTCGGCTCTGGGTTCAAGTGATTCTCCTGCTTCAGCCTCCCGAGTAGCTGGGATTACAGGCACCTGCCATCATGCCTGGCTAAGTTTTGTATTTTTTTAGAGATGGGGGTTTCACCATGTTGGCCAGGCTGGCCTTGAACTCCTGACTTCAGGTGATCCGCCCGCCTTGGCCTCCCAAAGTGCTAGGATTACAGGCATGAGCCATGGCACCAGGCTGGAATGATAATTTCTTACTGATCTAGTGATAGTCATGCCATATGATCCAATAAGCCTGCATCTAGGTATTTACACAACTGATTTGAAAATTTATACTCACACAAAAACCTACATGTGAATGTTTATAACAGCTTTATTCATAATCACCCCAAACTGGAAATAATCAAGATGTCCTTAATAGATGAATGGATAAGGAGACTGTGGTATATCCACACAGTATAATATTATTCAATGATAAAAATAAATGGGCTATCAAGTCACAAAAAGCCATGCATGAATCTTATATATACTGCCATGAAAGAAGCCAGTCTGAAATGGCTACACACTGTGTAATTCCTATTATATGACATTCTGGAAGAGGCAAAACTATACAGATGGTGAAAAATCAGGGGTTGCTAGGGATTTATAGGTGGAGAGAGGGTTGACTAGGTGAAGCACGGGGAATTTTTTTTTTTTTTTGAGTGGTTGAATTATTCTGTAGGATACTGTAATCATGTAATGGCAAATACATGACATTATGCATTTGTCAAAACCCACAGTACTTTATAGTACAAGGAGTGAACCTCAATGTGTCCCAATCAAAACATCATTTAGAAAGTCAGAGGATCCCCAGATGCAATGCAGATGTGATAAAACTAGCTGCATTACTAAAGTATGAAACAACCTCAATGAATGAGATGGAGAAAAAAGGTACTGACCTAAGTAATGCTAGAAATGAGTCTGTAGAAGTAAAGACAAATGGAAGTGTACATAAGCACTGTACTCCAGTTAAGAAAGGTGTTTCCTGTGGGAGCATGGCTTAACAATTATTAAACCACATGTATACTGAAAAGGAATAATTTTTTTTTTGAAACAAGATCTTACTCTGTCACCTAGGCTGGAGTGCAGTGGCATGGTCATGGCTCACTGCCATGGCTCACTCAACCTCCCAGACTCAAGTAGTCCTCCCACCTCTGTGTCTCAAATAGCTGGGATCGCAGGCACGTTTCACCATGTCCAGCTAATTTTTGTATTTTTTGTGGATACGGGGTTTCACCAAGTTTTCCAGGTTGGTCTCGAACTCTTGGGCTCAAGTGATCCTCTCATCTTGGCCTCCCAAAGTGCTGGGATTACAGGCATGAGCTGCCACAACCGGCTGACATGGAATAATTAAGTAAACGAATGATGGCTGGTTGGAGCCAGGTTTCTCCCTTCTGCAGTGGGACATTTTTGATAAGCAAGGGGAAGAGGCTAGAATGATTGTAGTTACAGATTAGAGTTGAGGATATCAGTATGAACTCATGTTTAGCCTAATATAGACACAGATGAATACATGTAGACATTTTTTAGATGTGTTTATATACATGGGTTAGTATACACACACGTATTTCCTCACTCTGTTAATTGAAAGGACTTGGAAACACCCCTATAGCAACAAGCACATGTAGCACCCAGGTCTTGGTTTCTAACACCATCTTCTATTTAAAAAAAATGAAAAATAGCTGATTCTAGGACTGGGTCAGGATATATGATCTTGGAACATCTTGTAGTGCCAGAAAGTAAGGAAATACTCAAGCCCCCAAAACAAAAAACCCAACCAATTAACCAAACGAAAACCACACAACAATAACAACAAAACAGCACTGGATGATAACACACAATATAAAATGAATATCCATGAGTGTGACGCCACACTGGTATAAAAAAATAAATAATTGGATAAATAAACAAATGGGTGAGAGTAGAAAAAGAAGCACAACATAGAAAAGGGGAGTAAAGAGTAACTTTCTAGCAGAGAAACCTGACAAACACTACCTCGGCCAGGTGATCAAGATGAACATCAACAACACTCATTCATGTTGATGGTGCGTATCCTTCATATGACGCGTTGACAATGGTGCTTTACCTCCGGAGTCTTCCTTCCAAATCTTAGAACTCCAGTCTAATCATCAGACAAATCCCAGTCGAGGGATTCAGTACAAAATACCTGACTAGGACTCTACAAAGCTGTTAAGGTCATCAAAAACGAGGACATTCTAAGAAATTCATCGACAAGAGAAGCCTAAGGAGGCATAACTATGAAATATAATGTGGCATCCTGGGACAGAAAAGCACATTAGGTAAAACTAAGGAAATCTGAAGAAATCGTGCACTTTGGTTAATGATAATGTGCCAATATGGGCTCATCAATTGCAAGACATGTACCACACTCACGTGAGAAGTTAGTAATAGGGAAAATTTGGCATGGTGTTTATGAGAACTTTCTGAACCACATTTACCATGTTTTTCTATCAACCTAAAATGGTTCTAAAATAAAGTGTGTTTTTATTTTAGCAAGGAAACTTTTGGAAGTGCCTGTTGGGGTTGAGATATGGTAAATCCAGGCCCACAGACACTGTCTAACTTACTTTGGAGCCTGAGGGGAGGCAGTTTACTCGTAGGAAGACAGTATGTACTGAAAGGCCTGAGAGCCCGTGGCATGCTATTATTCAGGTTCTTGATGTTCACGTATAATATGAAATATAGGCGGTGTTTTGATTTTGTCACAACAACTGGGGGATGCATAATGGGCCTTGTGGGCAAACAGCAGCAAATGCTCAGTGTCCTGCAAGGTCTGGAACAGCAGCATACAGTGCAGGCGTGTCCCATATCCTGCATGATTTTCTTTCTTTTTCTTTCAATAGTTTTAGGGATATGGGTGGTTTTTTTGTTATAAGTTCTTCAGGGTGACTTCTGAGATTTTAGTGCACCTGTCACTGAGTGCACACTGGGTACAATGCACACTGCACCCAATATGTAGTCTTCTATCCATCACCCCCTCCCAACTTCTCCCACCCCAAGTCCCCAAAGTCCATTATATCACCCTTATGCCTTCATCCTGTGTGATGTTCTTTCTTCCTCCCTCCCTCCCTCTCTCCCTCCCTCTCTCCCTCCCTCCCTTCCTCCCTCCCTTCCTTCCTTCCTTCTTTCCCTCCGTCCCTCCCACTTCTTCCCTTCTTTTCCCCTTCCCTTCCCCCTCCCTTCCCTTCCCGCTCCCCTTCCTTTCCCCTTTTCCCTTCCCCTTTCCCTTCCCCTTCCCTTTTCCCTTCCCCTTCCCCCTCCTTTCCTTTCAACAAGTTCTCCATCTGTTGCCCGGGCTGGAGTGCAGTGATGCCATCTCGGCTCACTGCAATCTCTGCTTCCCAGGCTCAAGTGATTCTCCCACCTTAGCTCCCAAGTAGCAGGAACTACAAGGGCATGCTACCACACCTGGATAATCTTTGTATTTTTAGTAGAGGCGGGGGTTTCGCTGTGTTGGCCAGGCTGGTCTCAAACTCCTGAGGTCAAGTGGTCTGCCTGCCTTGGCCACCCAAAGTGCTGGATTACAGGGGTGAGCCACTGCACCCAGCCTGCATGATTTCCTAAAGTGTTTCTATACTTTAGAAAACCTAAACCGAGGTGGAATGTAAACTTAGGTGGAAAACCTGTTTAAAATAATCTAAGACCAGACTTGATCTCCTTTTTCTGTATAAACCTTGAGTTTTTTGGCATATTTTTAACATACACTGAATTTTCCAGGAATGTCACTCTCATGTAAATCCAAGAGAAGTCTAGTTTGTTTTGTTTTGAAAGGTTGTTCACTTGTTTGGAAAAATTACACCACTGAAGGTAATGTGGCTTTGATATTTGAATCACCAATATGGCACACTTGCAAGAACCTTTTGCATGTATGGTGTTTCTACATACAGGTAGAGTAACAATAAAATTTATTATCTATATCAGACATTTTCAAAGGTAAAGGCGAATGCTGTTAATAATTATGGCAGGGCAATAAGCATCAACCAGGATTGTCTCAGAAAAACTGGGTTGTCCAAAGAAGACTGGAAAATGTAATTTCTGAGTGTTCTTGCCCCACAGTACACAAGGACATACCAGAGAGAGGTTGATGTTGAGTAGATGTTGAGTGAGAAAATCCACATGTCCTTAGAGACAATTTTGTCCATTTGCTCTACCAATCACTGAGAGGGATGTATTAAAATTTCCTTCTGTGATAGCAAACCTATCAATTTCTTCTTGTACTTCCTTCAAACCTTTGCCTTTTAGGGGCATGCAGGTTCATAACTGTTGTATCTTCTTAGTGAATAGAACCTTGTATCAATATGCAATAATCATTTTAGCTTCTAAATAGTACCTTTTGCCTCAAAATATATTTCATCTGGTATAAATATGATAATCCTGGGTTTCCAGGCTTAAAATTGTTATATCTTCCTAGTGAATAGAACTTTGTATCAATATGCAATGATCATTTTAGCTTCTAAATAATTTTTTTTAGCTTAAAATGTATTTTGGCAATCTCAGGTTTCTTTTAATTATTTGCTGGCACATTTTATCTTTTACTTTCTATATTTCTGCATCCTTATGCTTTTCTATTTTATAGTTCACATATAGCTGGATTTAAAAAAACTGACAATATTTGTTTTTTAGTGGGTGAATTTAATCTGTATACATTAAATAATGATTACTGCTTGATTTGAATTCATGTTATCTTATTTCATACTTCCCCCCACTTTTTCAATGTTTATTTCTCCTTTATTGACTTTTATTTTGTATTAACACTAGTGATCAAAATTGTTTAACCCTAGTTTGGAAATTCATATACTATTTCAATAGTTTTAATGGTTAGCCTAGAAATTTTAAGAGGTACATTTAATTTAACAATGTCTAAAGGTAACTAATATTTTCATTCTTTTTCTACACAAGAAATCAAATGCCTTAACTTTAATTTCCTTCTTTATCTTTAATCATAAATTATTATTGTTATAAATTTAGTTATGCATTGATTTTTAGTTCCTCTAGTTACTATAATTGTTATTATTTAGATAGTCACTGTTTAGGCTTACCTCTGTGTTTACCATTTTCTTTGCCTACCACTTCTTGTATTTAAGAGCTACTTCCTAGGATAATTTTCTTTCTTAAGTACCTCCTTTAGAAAATTCATTAGTAAGTTTTTGCTGATACCATACTCTCTTAGTTTTGATTTATTTGTAAATATCTTTATTTTACCATCATTCATTAAAGTGAATTTCATTTGGTAGAAAATACAGTACAAGGTTGACATTTTTTTTTCTCAGTGTTTTAAGCTTATTTTACTGTTTTCTGGCTTACATTGTTGTTACTGAGAAATTAGCTCTCAGTGTAATATAAATTATTTATAGATAATCTGTTTTCATTTGTCTCTAGTTGTTTTAAATATCTCTTTGCTTTTGATGTTCTGCAGTTCCACTATGATGGGTTGAGATTGTTTGTTTTTTCTCCTTTCTTTCTTATGTTCCTTGGTGTTTATTGGGCTTCTCGAATCTGTGAATTTCTCTTTGGAAACATTCCCAGTCATATTGCTTCTACCTCATTATTTCTGTGATCTCTTTATAGATTTCAGATTGGACATATGTTGGACCTTCTCATTTTATCCATATCTCTTAACATCTTTTGCAATTTTTTTTGGTCTCTGTGCTTCATTTTGTGGATTTTTTCAAACCTATCTTCCGATTTACTCATTCTCTTTCCAGTTTTGTAGTCTCACTCATCAACTGAGTTTATTATTTCAATTCTTACATTAAAAAAATTTGTAGAAGTTCTATTTTGTTATTTTTCCAGTTTGAATTGTTAATTTTGATGAGCATTCTTTTTTCCTTTGTCATACACCCAAAACTTTAAAAAACTTAAAAAGAAACACATTAAGCGCATTTTATTCTCTGTATCTGATAATTATAATGTCTGAAATCTGTATGGTTCTGATTCTACATTTTTTTTCTTTCTTTTTACTCTGTATCATGGTAGATACTTTTTACTCTTTAACATTCCTTGTATGTTTGGTGGTTTTTGATTTTGAGCTGATGTTACTTGAAACTTTATCTTTCATAATTCTTTAAGGCTTGGGATTAAAGTGTGTTCCTTCAGAGTGGATTTGCTTTGCTTTTCCATGGCTATTTTTCAGGACCATTTTAAATGAAGATTCAGCTTGAGTTTTTCAGTCTACATATGTAGTGTGAACACTTTCTTCAAAGAATATGAACTTGTGTTTAGGAAGCTTGGGAAAATATTTTTTCCCTGTTCTGTCCAGAATCTAGGTTGGATCAAACAGGATCTTTACTGACTTTTGATATGAAACTGTTTTTTCATCCCTCTGAGGACTGCCCTTTTGGAATCCTAGCTTTATGTAGTGATCTCAGATCTGACCTCCAACCCTGCCCAGGCTTAGTCTCTTATCCCTAGGTCTTATTAAAACCCAGGCTATAAGCTTCCAGGAATTGAAAAACTCCCCCAGGGTTCCAGTGCTCACTTACTCCTATGAATCTGAACTGTTTTATGCAGAAACATAGATTGATTTGAATGGAATTGCATGAGTGACATATGAGATTCATTCTATATAACTTTCTAAAGTGTAATAAGAGGAGCAAAGTCCACAGGAAGGAATTCAGCACTTTATAAGGAAGACTGCCTCATGAGCTATTTATGAGGTAGTGAGCTTCTTGGTTACCAGGAGGATTCAAGGATAGGCTAGACAACTACCTACTGGGGACGTGGTAAAGGGGCCTTAGGTATGCAGGGTTCGGTTGAACCAAAATGCAGCCATCCTCTCCTTCTGCTTGCTTGATGCTGATTTGCATGGCAGAGTCTCTGGAAGAAGTCTTTTTTCCCTGGCCATGCTGAAAGTTTAAAATATTGCCTTGCCAGGTCTGCTCTCTGCCTGCAAATGGCTCCTTGACACCTGGCAGCAGAGCTGTTGGGGCCCAGCAGACCGTGCCAGAGCATGTGGTGCCTGGGCTGCCTGGATCTGCTGTTCACGTGGCCGCATTTCAGGCCCCGTCAGGTGGCCATGGCTTGTCTTGGCCACATGGCTGTTGAAGAGGAGGTGAACTGGGGCAGGATGAGTGAGCAACAGGTGTTAGCAGGAGTCTAGACAGAAAAGGATCCTTATACCCACAGGAGCATTCGTTTAAAATAGCTCTTTTCCCAGATATGCCTCTGGTGGCGCTGGGCCGTCTGGGCTGTGGTTTAAGATCATTTGGCAACTTTCATTCCTAGAATCAGAGAACAGCTTCTGGTGCTGTAAAGTCATCAGCAAGCTAAGCCAATTAGCTCAGCCAGGAGAGGATTATGTGCACTGGTGTTGGTACCAGGCAATTGATATAAGCTGATTTTATGAAGTTGCAGTGTTTTTGCTTGCCCTATTTTCCTCCAGGGCAGTCACAGTTTAACTGGGGCTAGGCCCCAGCAGGTGACGTCTTCCGGTACTTTTAAAATTGCCTGTGGAGAAACTGGGTGAAAAGTGTTCACACTCTCATGCTTGGTGTAGTAAGGAGAGGAGTCCAACTGCAAACATGGGCAAGCTGTTTATATGAAGAGAGTGGTAAAATGTCCTTTTCCTGTTTGAGAGGAATTGGATGCCTTTGCAGAGCTCCGTAAGGAGAGGCTAGGATGGGGCTCTAGCAAGAGGTGATGGGAGTCCTGAGGGCAGTGGGTGGAACCCAGGTTAAGAATGAGGCTAAAGCTAAGGGGCCAACTCAGATGCAGGATACAGGGATTCTGTTCTGTGTGAGTGCAAATTAGTGCTTTGGGTTACATGTGGGATTATGGATAGATAATGTAATGTTATTCGGGCATGCAAGGGGCAGTGGGTTCATAGATGACCTTGGAAAGTTAGCACTGAGTTTGTAATGACATTTTAACCCCCCAGATAGTTTCTTTTGTGTTTTGACCCTTGTTGTAATAGTACGTTGTACTGCTCACAAGGGGAAAAAAGATACAAAATAGGATAAAATGGCCCACCCATGCAGAGAAAACTACTGCTAACATTTTGATGTATCTGTTTCTAGATTTTTTTCTGTGCGTGTATATTTCTTTTCACAGAAATGAAACCATATTCTTTTGTCATCTGCTTTTCCGCTTATATTGATTCAGTCAGTAGATATTTAACGAATGCTTATGATGTACCTGGCCCTGTTCTGGGCACAGAGAGCACACTGATGGAAACAAAGCTCTTGCCTACATGGAACTTATGTTCTAGTAAAAGCATTCTGCAGTGAGCATCTTTTCATATCAGTAGATCATTTTATGAAACAACATTTTTAGGAGTCACATACTATTCCCTAGTATTGATAGGTTTTAATTTAATTGTATCCTATTGTTTCTAACAGGATGAGTTGCAACTTTTTGCTATTACAATGATTTGATGAACATTTTTATAGCTAATATTCATGTACATCTTTATTAGAGATAAAGGCTGTAACGAAAAATTCATAAAACTCAATGTTCCCCCAGGTAGGAGGAATAAATGTGCTCTGTCTGGCTGTGACTGGCAGGCAATTAGTCCCAAAGACACTTGAGCCCAGAGGGTATCACTGACAGACTTGGCTAACTGCATGGCTTAGGTTGGGGCAGGCAAACCACATGTGGGTGTTTCAGCTGACCCATGTGGACTGCCTGGCAGCACTTGATTGCTGGATCAATTAAGGACATATAGGGGTTTCAGGATTCTTTAGAGGCCCAGATGCACTCACTGTGGCTTTAAAAATAAAGGTGTGCTGCTCCATGATGACAAGTTGCTTGAAATTATATTTTAGAAACCCGAAGAAAAGAATTCTACAGAAGCACACAAAAATGAATTGGGCCAAACTTGTGTTTGTGCCTTCAGGTTGGCATGGGCAGCAGGGTGTGCAGAAGGACAAGCTTTCAAATGGGTTTTTGTATATGAACCCTTGTAAGCAGGATGGGAGACAAGGTGGCAAGGGGAGCAGATGACAGGAATGAAAGTTTGCTTTTATGTGGTGCCCTAACCTTGTAGAGGGGGACTCATGGGGCTTTAGGTGATCTGTGTGCTTCCATGATGTGCTCTTAAGCTCAGTGGAGGTATGTCCCTCTCTTTGCCGGACAGTTGACTAATGTATGAGCCCAAAACACTGGAATCATTTTAAATAATTTCCTATTTAATACCCCTCTCTTCACCAAATTCTGTCCAATGTCCCTGACAGAGCCTCTTGAATTTGTTGTTCAAGCTCCAATATTCTCTCACTTGAATCACTGCAGGAGCTTTCATGGGTCTCCATGTTTCCACTTCCTTCTAGTCCATTTTCCACACAGCGATGGCCTAAGCTATCTTTGTGATGTGAACATTTCATCATGTTACCACTGGGTTAAAAATCTTCAACAGCCTCCTGTCGCCTGTAGGGTGAAATTCAAACTCATTCGAGACTGAAGAGGCATTCCAGCTGCCCTGGCCTACTGGACGGGTCCTGTCGCCTGCCCCGGCCCTTACCTGTGTACCAGCTGTGAACTACTTGCAGTTCTCTGGGAGTGACATATTTATGAAGCCTTTGTATCCTTGCACACAATCTTCCTCCTGCTTGGAGTGCTTCTCCCATCTTTTTCCCTTGGCATATTCCTACTTATTTGAGGCATCCCTTTCTTTGTGACCTCACAGCACTGTGTCCATCTCTGTATTATCACTTATTGTGCCACTCCTTTACGTGTCTCCTGTCTATATCCTTTATGGGACTATGGACTACTTGAAGATGAGGGTGGAATCTTATTAATTTTTTTACCTGCTCTCACACGGGGGTGCCTAACATACTTGTTGTTAAATGAATGCTTACAGAATCATAAATATTGGAGGGGTATATACAATCTGGATTACAAAAGCATGTTCTTTGATGAAGACCTAACCAGATCGAGTGTGTTCATAGTGCTCAGTTCTGATGTACATTTTCAGACATCTTTTTAAAGATTTTTATTCTAAAGATGATTAATTTTGTTGCATAAAGACTGGTCCTTAGATTGGGTTGATTGACACATATGCATGCTCTCTCAGACATGATCTGATGTTGCGTGAGCACGCGCACACACACACACACACGATTCAACAAGTCAGTGATGAGTTCAAACATGGGGTTCTCTCACTCCAAACTGTGCTCTTGACTTCTATAGTCTCCTGCCTGTGGTGCTGGTATTTGGGTCCAAGAGAAGGAGTTGTCAATGGAGGAAAAGGGAAATGTGAATATGTGGCAAACCCCCCCAAAAATGAAAATAAACAATTCCAAGACTGTTCATATGTTTATATAGATATTTTTAAAAGGCAATTGTTTTCTCTTTCAAAGTCTGTTTCCATATTTGTCAAATGTGAATAATAATGTTCTCACAAGGCAGCTGGAAGGATTAAATAAGAAAATGTATTTTATATAGTAAATGCTTAACAGAAAGTAGCTATCATATTTACTTTTCCAGTTTTTGCTTTTTCTTCTTCCTATGCAGGAATCTGGGAGTGGGCCCTAATAGAGATAAATCTTTACAGAGGAAAAGCTGAAGGCTGCCTGTAGTTGGTGAGTAGACGGCCTTTAAATACTGCTTCAGGAGTTTCCGAAGACCTTCTTGTACCTCCTGCCCTACCACCCTCTTGTTTACTCCCTAAAATCCCACAGCTAGATTTCTCCTACCAACACCATGTTCACAGATATAATAGCCCTGCTAGAGGTAACAAGTTAAAACCTTTACTTCATATTTCCATGGAATGAGTCTTGAGCTTCTTTCCTAAAATAGGATATTTTCTTCTTGAGCAGGAGACCTGAGGCCAGGTTTGGGGAAGAGGTATCTGGTGAGGAAAGGAGGTAGTGGAATGAGGAGTCCTGTAAGAAAACATTTATTGGCTATACCACCCAGGGATGGCTTCCTACTTCCCTCTTCCTGCCATCTTGGTCAGGATCATCTCTCTGATTTTTTTTTTTTTTTTTTTAAATATTTTGACTTGATCCTTCAGTATAATTCTACTGACCAACTCACCTCCCTGATAGGTGTGTGATGAGGTGGTATGCTGGGGGAAGGATGAGGAGGAAAGGCCTTTCTAAGCCCAAATGCACATTCTGGAAAAATTAAGAGTTGTGCTTACTGGTAGACCTGAGTCAGGACATAGTCCAAGGAGCAGAACTGATGGACAAGATGACTTCATAGCATGGGAGACATGATTGGGAACATTCCTTCCCCAGCTACTTTTTAAAAGAAAATTATGGTAAAATATACATAACATAAAATTTATTAGTTAAACCATTTTTAAGTGTACACTTGAGTGGCATAAAATATATTCACATTATTATACAACCAACACCCATCTCTGGAAATATTTTTCATCTTCCCAACTGAAACCCCATAGGCAATAAACTATAACTCCCCATTCCCTTCCACCCTTACTCCTAATCCCTGGCAAGTACCATGCTGTTTTCTGTCTCTAAGAATTGGACTATCCTCGGTACCTCGTATAAGTGGAATCATGCAGCATGTGTCCTTTTCTGTGACTAGCACATTTCACTGAGTCCTGTGTCTTCCAGGCTCACCCATGCTGTAGCTTTCAGTTGCTTTTGGAAACTGCTTTGAAAGCAGCACACTGAGCAGGCTGCCCACTGGCCAGCAGGCCTGAGGCCCCAGGCCTGGGTTCAGGAAGGGGTGCCTGGGTGGCCATTTCCCTTTCAAGGAGTCTAGTAATGGCATTGTTTTTGTTCCCTGGACAGCCAGGAAAAAACCTGCTGACCATTCTCTTAGCATATTTCCTTCTCCTTCTTAGGGGTCATTAAAACCCCAAGCAGAAGGCTCTTCCCACTGAAAGCCTATGCAGTCTTGGCAGTGGGGCTGGGCACTGTTGGTAGCTAGAATGACTTTGCTCCTGCCTAGGAATGAGGCCACAATTTGCCATGTTTGCTCCCACTTCATAGTTTGAAATAGTCCTCTCCTGCTTCCAGTGGCTCCTGCCCCACCGTACAATGTGTGGCTTCTGCTGGGGGCTGTGGGAGGGCTGCCCCTTTCTGTCCTGTCATGCTGACAGCCGCGTGGGGTGTTGGCAGAGCCAGCCAGTGACTGCCAGTCTCCTGGATGGTTGCCTTGTCCACTGCTTGGAAATCTTGTCATGTCTGATGTGGCAGGGTCCAGTTTCTAGAGGAAATGTTCCTCTGGGATTTGAATGGAATCTGGACTGTCCTATCCTATCTCCAGAAAAATCTGAGCAAGCAGCAATTGTAATTAATACTCGATGAATGATGCCCACTGGGGGTTAATTCCTGACAGTCCAAAGCTCTGAATGGGTGGAACACATGGTATTGGTTGGGTGTTAGCCATGCTTGCTAATGAATTCACTTCACTTATTTTGGCCTTGGGGTTAATCAAGGATAGAAGATCAGAAATAAAGTAGTGCCCTAACACTGCCTCCCACAACTGATCGTCTTTCTTTCTTCTTGTTTCATTTAGCATAATATATTTGAGGTTCATCCATGTTGTTGCATGAATCAGTAGTTCATTTTTTTTTTTTTACTGTTGAGGGCGAGTCTTGCTCTGTTGCCCAGGCTGGAATGCAGTGGTGCAATCTCGGCTCACTACAACCTCTGCCTCCTGGGTCCAAGCGATTCTCCTGCCTCAGGCCCCTGAGTAGTTGGGACTTCCCGAGTAGCTGGGACTACAGCGACTGTGCACCACCATACCCGGGCTAATTTTTGTATTTTTAGTAGAGAGAGGGTTTCGCCGTGTTGGCCAGGCTGGTCTCGAACTCCTGACCTTAAGTGATCCACCTACCTCAGCCTCCCAAAGTGCTGGCATTAAAGTGTGAGCCACTGCACCTGCCCTGTAGTTTATTCTTTTTTATTGCTGAGTAGTAGTCCAATGCATGAATATGCCACAATTTGTTTGTTCATTTTCTTCTTGATGGACATTGAGTTGTTTCTAATTTGGGCTATTATGAATGAATATTCTTTCACAAATCTTTCTGTGGACATGTGCCTCCCTGACCCACCAACCCAGAGTAAATACCTAGGAGTAGAATTGTCTACTATGAATAAAGTTAAGACATGCACTTCATTTTATTGGAAACTATCAAACAGTTCTCCAAACCTGTACTACTCTACCTTCTTATCAAAGTTCCTGTTGCTCTCCATCTTTATCAACATTTTGTGTTTCAAGTATTTTTTTAAATTTTAGGTATTCTAGTGGGAGTTGAAATGGTATTTTACATATGTTAATTTGCATCTATCTGATGACTAATGATGTTGAGCACCTTTTCATGTGGTTATTGACCATTCATATATCTTCTTTTATGAAATGTCTGTTACGTCTTTTGCCAACTTTTTATTAAATTGTACATGATTTTATTGTTGATTTGCAGGATATTTTAAAACATATTCTGTATACAAGGCCTTTGTCACATATGTGTGCTGCAAATATTATTTCTTGGTCTATGGCTTAATTCATTTTCTTAATGGCATACTTTAATGAGTAGAAATTTTCCATCTTGTTGAAGTCCAACATATCAATTTTTTCTTGTATGACTTTTTGCATTCTGTCCACAAAGCTTTGCCTATGCAAAGTCACAAAGATATCCTCTTATTATTATTTTTTTTCTGGAAGACAAATGGTTCTGGGCTTTATATTTAGGCCTATGACCCGTTAAAAAATTATTGTTAATACATGAAGTGAGAAAAAATTTAGTGAAAAATAAAACTCAAGGCCATAAGTCTTCCAGAAGAAAAGAGCCTACTCTCTAATTTGCTGTAATAAATTAAGGGAAAATCTTGTGGCACCCTTGAGATGGAGTAGCCAAGGGAAGAGCTTCTCTTTCTTCCAGGGTCGACAGTGTGGTAGCAACAGGTGATGGTGAATGGTAGTTGCGTCCAGTGAAGCAAAGACTTAATACGAATTATTTACAGTAGAGGCAGCAGCAGTGCTGAGTACATGTGAGAGAAAACTGAAGGAACTCCTGGAAAAAGCTGGAGGACATTTTTGGGGACCTAATACGTATATTGAGAGACATGGTCTCTCTCTATCGTCCAGGCTGGAGTGCAGTGGTATGATCATAGCTTACTGTAACCTCAAACTCCTGGGCTCTACTGATCCTCCTGCCTCAGCCTCCTAAGTAGTTTGGATTATGGTCACATGCTGCCGTGTCCTAACTTTTTATTTTTTTATTTGTAGAGACAGGGTCTTGCTATGTTGCCAAGCAAATTTTGAATTTCTGGGCTCCAGCGATCCTCCCACCTTGGCCTCCCAAAGCAGGTGTGAACCCCTGTGCCTGGCCAGGGGCCAGAGTTTTCAAATAAAACCAGCAGGGGTGCATGCTACTACAATTCTGGTATTTACAGGAAAAAGGTGACTTTCTTTTCTTTTCTTTTGATAATGAAACAATTATAGACTAACAGAAGAGTTTCAAAGATAGTACAGGGCATTCCTGTAGACTTCTCATCCAGTTTCCCCTAATGTTATGGGAATTTATTTGAGGGAAGAGTCCAAAAAGCATGGTTGAGTGAATGGGAAAGTAAGAGGGGAAAGGAAGAGAAGCCAATACTGGGTGAATTAATGATCAGGTTTCTGCTATGGGTAAAAAGGACTTGGCCCAACTAGGGACCCTTCAAGAAACCGTATAGAGCACATCTCAGAGCTGTCCTATGGAGGGGTGAGCAAATTATCCAGCAACTTCTAACCCTCATTAGTTGAGGGTCACTCCTGGGGCAGCTCCCTGACAAGTGGGTGGAGCACCACCTCCTGATCAGAATGTTCCTTTAGGCAGTGAGACAGGCAAGAAACTATTGGTGTGTTTGTGGGGGGACAGTCTGCAGAGGGCTCAGATGATAATGGTACTGTTTGGGGGTAGGGGAAGAGGGGAGCATTAATAAGGTCTGCTAGGCTTTTCAATGGAGCTGAAGTTTGAGTAAGAGTTTGCTGGTTGCATGTGACCACTAAAGAGACAGACCTTTCCAGACAAAAGGAGTAGAATGTATGAAGATTAAAAGAGAGTATGATAACTTCAGTGACATGATGAAGCTGTTTTGGGTGTGTGTGGGAAGAGGGCTAAAAGGCTAGAGAGAGGTCAGGGGAGACACACAGGACGAAATACAAAGGTCTTCTGTTCAACATTAGCAATTCTGAACTTTATCCTGATGGCCAAAGGGAATTTTTGAAGGGGTTTAAATAGGAAGTAATATCAATTTACACTTTTAGGAAGATTATTCTGGATGTTATGTGAAAAACAGATTAGAGGGTGGTAAGATTAGAATCATGAAAACCAGCCAGGAGATTGTCTCAGCAATCCAGGTTAGAGATGATGGTGGTAAATCAAGACAGCACTCACCAGGATGGAAGAAATGCTTGGGAGTTGTAATTAACAGGACTTGCATGGGAATGGGCAGGTGGGAGGTGAGGAAAGGTGGAATATAAATGGGGGAGATGATGAGGCAGAGAGGAAAATAAGGAATATTACTTCCATGCTCCTGACCCTACGGTCTATTATTCCCTGAGATAGAAATAGAGTAGTGATAGAGGCAGGAGGAGGAGAAACTCTAGGCAGATAGGGGATATCAGAGAGAGGCAACTTGACTTCGGAGGAAGAGACAGAGAGGCAACTTGGCTTCAGGGGAGAGCAATCTACCCTTACCATCCCTGTTTGAGCTCCCCTCTCTGCTGACAGGCAGATAGAGGACATCAGAGAGAGGCAACTTGACTTCAGAAGAAGAGGCAGACAGGCAACTTGGCTTCAGGGGAGAGCAACCTACACTTCCTGTCCCCGTTCCAGCTCCCCTCTCTGCTGAGAGTTGCCTTTATCACTCAATAAAATTCTGCACATTCACCATCCTCCAATTATCTGCATGACCTCATTCTTCTTGGGTACTGGACAACAGTTTGGGACCCACCAAGTGTGGGTACCCAAAAAGGCTATCACACTGGCTCGTTGCTCTTGCTGGCGGGAGGTAGCCACCCACTTTGATGAGGCAAAGGGGCCGCTGAGCTGATAGCACACTGCTGTCCATGGATGGTTGAGCTAAGAGAACATTGTAACACGCCCTTTGGGGCCTTGGGGTCCCAGGCACCCCTACCTGGACACTGCCACGGGGCCTGCACAGAGATTGTTTCTGCTGGCACCAAAGTGGCCAGCAGGTTCCTGCACTCACTCACTTGCATGTTCCCTCCTGCGAGGGGCTGGGCATGATGGGTTGAGTATACAGGGCACCCCTATTCTGCAAGGGGGTCAAGGAAAAATCTTGCATCAGTAGGAGGATAAATGTGGGAGTTTGGGACCTTGTAAATGTGGAGCGTCAGTAGGAAATCCAAGGGACAGTTACTTAATAAACAACAGGATATAAATATCTTTGATTCCTTTGGTAGATTCAGTCTGCAGGTTTAGATTTAGGGGTGGATAGCTTACGACTGAAACCGTAAGAGCAGGTAAGATGGCTCTGGGAGATTATATAGCATGAGATATATGGGAGGTAGAGGAAAAAAACCTGTAGAAACACGATTCCTACCAGGGCTGCCATTGAAAGCGTGCACTGCCTTTTCATCTGGCCATGAACAAACCTCCTGTCTCCTAATTTTCAGAAAATGGCACACAGAAAGGCGGGTAGGAAGCTGCGTGCGCGTGCCTGAGGCCAGGTTTTCCTGATTAAAGCTCTCCTTGGGCTTGTGGTGTTGCCCCTGTGGCTTTCCTTGGCATGGCCTTTTATTTTGATAGAACCTTTTCAGAGGGGCTGATCTTTTCTTCTCATTTCTTCTCTGCTTCAGCCTTATGCTATAATATTTATGTTGGCCACTTGCCTTTCTTTTTACCAGTTGGGACTAGTTGTATTCTCATAGCTATTTTCCCTCCCTCTGTTTTAGACAAATGAAAAATGGAAATGCCAGGTTTAAAACAGAGGGTTTGCCAAAGATGTGTCTTTCTTTTGCTGACAAAAGGAAGAAAGTGCCCGTGTGACAGACCAGCCCATTTCTAAATCGAATACACATTGGCTGTCCTGGCTGTGGGGGAGTGAGGGTGATTCCCTGCTTTGTGAGGGTAGAACTATCTTAAATAATACCAATTTTGCACTTCTCCTTCATAAGTGAAATTCATTTTCCAAGATGAGCTGCAAATTGTGAATGATTAATAGCCTCCCCAAGGTATTCCACTGGCCTAATCCAGTCTTGCCCTCTGCAAATTGGTTTGGATTCTTCACATTTAGAAGAGACTTCTGCTCTCATTGAGACTTAATTGTTATTCGAACTCACACGTGGGTCTCCTCTCCAACACACCCTAAGCAGCCCCTTCAATTTGAGATCTATTTGTTGAAAATCCCTTTCTTTTCCCTGCCATGTCTGTTTCATACTTCAAAGTCATGCAGACTAATTCTAATACTTATTCTAAAAGACAGGCTTTCAAATGCTTAAATTCATTTATTTAAACTCTCCTAAGGTGGTAGCCTCCTCTTTTTCCTCTCCTCTCTCCTCTTAAGTTTTCCTACTTTCCTTTCCTACAGGATTTACACATGCCTTATACAACTTAGTCACTGTTTTTTTGGAGTTAAACCAAATCCGATTATTTTCACTTTAGGTTCTACAACTTATTATTTAGGTTCTACAAATTCCCAAGAGGGAATTCAACAAATTAAAGTGACTGCAGTTGTGAAGATACTTAAAACTATTTGGGGTACCACATTTCTGTCAATATAGCCTGAAGTCCATTTTTTTGTGGGGGGCAACAACTTCACACTCTTGCCTTATATTCTGTTGACTATAAAATAAAATTTACATTATTTTCATGAGAACTGCTGTCTTCCTTATCCTGCAGTTCTGTGGAAGACGTTATATTTCTCCCAGTTAGATGGCATCTTGGGAAACCATCGTTCCAGTTTGTTTCTCTCTTTTTGGCTCTCGATTCTGTTATGCAAACTATTAGCTATTAACCTCAAGAGCTTGTCATATGCACACCTTAGCAGGATTTCCTCTTCATATTTAATAAAAGCTGTTTAGAAAAAAATGTTGAGGAAGGAAAACTAGAGCAAATTGCCAGGTGCCTATGTCTACATTAACATTATTCTATTAGTCAATTCCGTTTGGTTAATATATAACTTAGCTAAAGTTAAGTTACATTATGCTGCAGTAACAATTGCCACATCTTAGTGGCTTCCAACAACAAGAGTTTATTTCTTACAATTTGTGCTGACTGTGGTTCTGGTGTCACTCTGCTCCATTTGTCTTCATTTCAGGGCCAGCAAGGAGAGGTCCCAATCTGGGATATGCTTTCCTCATGTTAAAGGGAGAAAAAGAGATATTGCTAATGGTATGGACAGGAGGCAAGGAAATACTGGGTAGAAGAGGGTGGTTCACCAGCAAAGGCCCCACCCTCAAGTCTGGAAACCCATGGCCCTAAATGGGAACAGGCATTCCTGTTTTTGTATCCGAATATTTGGCCCACCACACCCCTCTATCCTGTATCCATTTAAACCCCAAACCTCAGGTGCTGTGAGCAGATGAGCAGATGAACAGAAGAGCAGAAGAGCAGAAGAAGGGCGCAGCAGAGAAGGAGAGAAGAGAAGGAGCATCTGAACGTTGAGAGGAGTTCGACTAGAAATGGTCAGAGAGGAGACTGGTCATGGGATACCCAAACTCCAGGAGAAGATTATGTTTCCACTCCATCCCCTTTCCCGATCCCCAATCCAGCCCACTGAGAGCCACCTCTACCACTCAATAAAACCCCTGCATTTACCATCCTTTGAGTCTGTGTGTGACCTGATTCTTTCCGGACACTGGACAAGGGCCTGAGTATAAGAAGGCACTAAACTGATTAACACTTTAGCCATCGGGAGAGCTAAAGGAGGACTGTAACCTTCCCACTGGGGCTTCAGGAGTTGCAGGCACCCACCTGTAGATGCTACCATAGGGCCAGAGCCCCAAAGTGCTCACCCTGGCTCCTGCATCTGCCCGTCTGTGTGCTCCCCTTCCCATAAGGGGTTTGAGTGTGCAGCAGCTGAACATATGAGCCACACCCCATCACACGTCCTGTGAGAGGGTCAGGGAACTCTCCTGTTTCACTAATTCATACACACACAATTGTTCGTAAGCTTCTGCTCAAATATACAAGTCCCCTCACCCCCTGTTGGCCAAAGCAAGTCACGTGACCCATCCCAGCATCAATGGGAGGAGGGTGCATACTCGTGTAGGAACACTCCAGAACTCACATGGAATGAGTGGCAGTGAATAATTAGAAACACTAAGTCATGTGGTAAAAGTATTTATCATTTGTGTAACAGTTCCCAAAATGTCTTCACATCTCTCTGTGTCAATTGCCACAACCTTGAGAGAAAAGCGTTGCTTTCTCTATTTACCAAATTAAATCCTGGGACATGAAGTGTCATCTCATCACTAGCAAGTGGCAAGTATAAACCACAAATAAAATCATAAGGTCCCCCAGCCATCTGAATGAACTTCCTCCTCCTTGGCCAGGGAGCTCTTAAAATTTAACCTGAGAGGTTGGTTCAGGCCATGTTGGGAAGTGGGGGTTGAACATGCCACATCACACCTCTCTGGCATTAACATCAACATAGACCTTAAGTTTGACAAGAAACCTTTATAATCTATTTTTGC
Source organism: Rhinopithecus bieti (assembly GCF_001698545.2). Taxonomy (NCBI): domain Eukaryota; kingdom Metazoa; phylum Chordata; class Mammalia; order Primates; family Cercopithecidae; genus Rhinopithecus; species Rhinopithecus bieti. Next base: position 624,133 of record NW_016809835.1, on the reverse strand, counting down.
TGAAGCCTGCTACCTGGAGGCTTCATCTGCATGATAAGACTTTGGTCTCCACAGCCTCTTATTGCAACCCAGATATTTCCTTTCTATTGAACTCAGGTCTTTAGATAAACTCAACCAATTGCCAACCAGAAAAATTTTAAATATACCTATAACCTGAAATATAACTTGAAAGAACTTCCGCTGTGCCCCTACACCCCCCACCAGCTTTGAGTTGTCCCGCCTTTCTGGACCTAACCAATGTATGTTTTAAATGTATTTGATTGAAGTCTCATGTCTCCCTAAATGTATATAAATCCAAGCTGCACCCTGATCGCCTTGGGCACGTGTTCTCAGGACCTCCTGGGGGTTGTGTTTATGGGCCATGGTCACTCACATTTGGCCCAGAATAAATCTCTACAAATATTTTACAGAGTTTGACTCTTTTCGTCAACACAAATTAGCATTTAATACCAAATATTCTGAAACCTAAATGTTCTTTTCAAAAATGATGATGAAGATGATGCCAAATATTACTTGCATTTATTGAGTGTACTTCGTGTGGCAGGCATTGATGTGAGTTCTGTACTATCCTATTGGGCAGAATAATTAGCTCTACCAACCTCAGTAGATAAACCTAAGAATCTCAATGGCTTCACACAATAAAAATTTATTTCTCATTCACATCATATTTCAGGGTCGGATGGCTTTCCAGTGTGGCAGTGTCCTCCAAGTGGTGATGTGGGAATCTAGGCTGCTTCCATCTGTAACTAGGTTATGTGGTACATGTGGCTGGCAAGGCTGCCTTTGCAAAGTGTGTGTGAGTGAGAGGGAGAGAGAGGGAGAGAGAGATGGAGGAAGAACCTGGTGGATGTTTTTAAGGACCAAGATGGGAACTGGCTCCCATCACTTCAACGCACATTCCATTGGCCTGTATTAGTCACATGACCTCATCCAAATGTACCAGAGCCGACAGAGCACTAAATATTTAGTGAACACTAATAATCCCTGTCACTATGTTAAAATCATTATTTGCATTTTTATATATAAGAAAACTGAGGTGCAGAAAGTTTAAGGACTTTTCCTTGGGCCTATGTAGCACTGAAATAGATGGTACTTGAATCTAGACAGTCAGGCTTTAGAATCTGTGCTTTTAGCAACTGCACTAGACTGTGTCTTATCTTTTATCATGGTTCACTAGGTTATAAATATATTGACTATACCAGCATCCAGACATCATTTATCTGTTTTGTTTCAGGAACATCAAAATAACCTTTTTAATTATTCTGTTGAAATCTTGGTACACTGGAGATACCATGATTATAAACCTATTAGAAAACATGCAATGAAGCTAGTGCAGCAGGAGTAATTTTCGGTGACCAGTGCTTTTTTTTTTCTCTTGAGAGATGAGCATTTTTGGATCCAAAAAGCCACAAGGAAAGGGACAAGGGATGTCTCAGAGGAAACTAGAGGATCTGATTCCCCTGTTGCTCACATCTTGGCTCTGCAGAAGACTCAGGGATCATGGAGCAGTCCCCAGAGAGACTGAGGTTAAGGTTTTCCATTAGCCTCGAAATAAGGGTCCAGACTGAGAAATTAAGTTGTTATAGAAAATCAAGGAAGTTATATTTCTTGTGCTCTTTAGTCAGTGGACTGAGATGAATAGCTACTACATTAAAAAATAATCTAGACGATTACCTGTGTGGTGAACAAATTCACCGTTTCTCATTTGTAGATTCTTTTTCTTTTCCCTGGTCAGAAATGGGACTGGCTATGCCTAGCACCTCTTCTGTGGTTCTCTGAGGTTCCTCACGGGTTATTGATCATGGTCATTTTATCTGTAGATTTTCACAAAAGAAGTCTGTGATGTGTCAGAGCCAGGGTCCATAACTGATCCCGAACAGCTAGGTAACATCTCATGATCTCTTCACTTACCTTGGGTGTTAATTCCCTCTGAGTGAGATTTATCCCACCAATTCCAGAAGCTCTTTTTTGACAAAGAAGCTAGAAGCAAAATTGGAGCAGAAGTGTCATTGTTTCTACTGTTCTCCATTAGCATAACAAGAATCCCAGCTGTAGACCAAAGAGCAGTTGTCCTAGAAGTCAGAGGTGAGCCTGTTTGCCCAGAGTAACGTGGGGCCAGTCTGACAGGGCTGTTTGACTTGAAGATCTGAGGACTTTTCAGGGATAGAATTACCAGAAAGAACAGCGAGAAATGAGAGTGGAGGCCAAGAAGTTGGTCCAGGAGAACGGCCAGTTATCAGAAGGAGCGGCGATTCTGAACACAGCCTAACATGTGTCACTGCAACTGTCCTCTGATCTAGACTCTGGGAGATCACACCAGCGTCCAGGGGTGAGGAGGCCATTACAAAAGCAGGTAAATGCCGAAAGGACCATTTCTCAGTAGATTTTGTGGGACTTTGAGAATGCAAACTGCGAGTAGGCATTAGTGTTGTCAGGGGAGAGCTCGACAGTGGTGGTGGCTCTTTTAGCAACAGTAGTAGCTCTCAGCTTGTGTGTTATTGACCATAACTTGAGAATTCTAAACATGGAGTTAGAATAAGCAAGAAAAAAATGGTAAGTACAGCAAGGAAACCTGGATGATTTGGTATTATCTTTACCCTTAGGGATTCATTCCTAAAGCCATATGAAAGGAACTTTGTGAAGGGTGAGTGTGTGTGTGTGTGTGTGTGTGTGTGTGCATATGTTAGAAATTCTGCAGAATGGGTAGAGTTGAAGCCAAGGGAATACTATTTTGTGTTTATTGTTATTATCATGTTTGCATGGGGTGGAAAATACAAGTTGTTATTAGTTTCACTTCATTTGTCCCAACAGCGCTTAGACCATTTTTGTTCTTCTTAGACTAAACGTAAGTAAAATGGTCCTTTTTGTTGTCATTCCATTCAGTGCAAGCCTGAGCTTACGTTGGGCTTCCACCTCCTGACCCTGTGTTTCAGCCTTTTATAATCATCTCTGGGTGTGTCCTCTTTTCTTCAACTTTTGAATAATTTTTAAAGGCCTCAGTATATTAGTAAGTTCCCTTCGTATCCGTATTGTCCTCTGGAAGTATCTTTTCTCTCCCCTGCCCCTGCTTTTTTTTCCTATCAGGATGTAAACTTGTCTTTCTTATTCTTTCTTTACTAAAATATCAACTTAAACATTTTTTTTCCTCTGAATGCAAAGGTATTCAATTTACATTGTAGAAAATTTGAAAGTAGAGAGACTCATCCAGGAGAAAAAAATTATCAAAATTCCGTGATTCAGAGATAATTAATATTAATACTTTGCTTGGTGTCTTTCAGTCATTTTTCTATGCATATCTGTACAAACATTATATGTGTGTATGTATATGTGTGCATGGATCTATGTAAGTATACACTGTCATTACCAATTTGGGATCATACCACATAAGACATTTTGTAAACTTTTTTCACCTATAAATATACTATGATTGTTTCTCATGTTGTTTTTTCTTTTAGAACATTATTCTTAATGACTACAAATTATTTTCAAGCTTTTGATACATATTGCTAATTTGCTTGCTCCTTCTTTCCTTCCTTCCTTCATTCCTTCTTCTTCTTTTTTTTTTCTTTTCTTCTTTTCTTTTCTTTTCTTTGATGGAGTCTTGCTCTGTTGCCCAGGCTGGAGTGCAATGGCACGATCTCGGCTCACTGCAACCTCTGCCCCCCCGGGCTCAAGCGTTTTCCTGCCTCAGCCTCCCAAGTAGCTGGGACTACGGGTGCATGCCGCCATGCCTGGCTGATTTTTTTATTGTTTGTATTTTAAATAAAGATGGGGTTTCGCCATACTGGCCAGGATGGTCTTGAACTCCTGATCTCAAGTGATCCACCTGACTCAGCCTCCCAAAGTGCTGGGATTACAGGTGTGAGCCACCGTGCTTGGCACTAATTTGCTTTCCAAAAAGGAGATGACAGTGCACACTTCCATTGGTAGTATTTAAGAGTACCATTGCTGATTTCCTGGCATTCTTCTCAGCACAACAATTTAAAATGTTCAGTCAATTGTCTAGGTAAAAAAAAAAAAAATCATGTCTTGTTATAATCTGCATTTTTTCATTGCTAATAGTTTTTAACACTTTTCATGTTTATGGCCATTTGTATTTTTCTTTCACAAGTTGCTTGTTTGTGTGTTGACATGCATCTGTAATTGTCTGGTTGGAATTTAGTTTTTTAGAAATTTCCTAGTCCTCTTGCTCATTCTTGTCTATCAAGAGTCTCAGACAATGTGATCACGTTGGTATCTTAAGATTTGGAATCTGCCTTCTTAAAGCCTGTGGCACATATCTGACTATACCCACTTATTACCTTCCTGACCATCACACAATTCAATGTCCTGGCCACATCCCTTGAGTTTCATTTTGTCTCCAATGCCTGATTGATTATATTGCAGTGACTTACTCTGGTTCCTTCCATGTCATAGTTAGCATGGGATTTACATCTTTGCCCCTTGGGTGCTAGAAGGCCGAATAAAGGAGAGAAAAAAAAATCCTTGAAGGGTATTGGATGTAAGGCAATGAGCTACAGCTCAACGGGATACAGGAAAGGGCATCATTTATGGTCCTTTGAATGTGGGTGGGGTTGTGCCAACAGTCCTAAGGATACATTTATGGGAAGCCATTCTGAGGCAGGCCTCTGTTGAGTTGAATGCGGTGTGTTCCAGGGAAATTTGGTCAGAGATCAGGATTATATTTCAGGGAGGAGGACAAGATAAAATTTGGAGTGTAGATTGTAATAATAATTAAAAAACAGAAGTCAAGGAAGGATGGTGGACAAAGAATAGGACTCAGATCCTGAGATTGTTGGAAACAGGGCATCCTGGTGGGTAGAGGCTGGATTGGGTAGCCAGGAACATGCAGGATAAAAAGCCTTCCCATCTAAGCTAGGAAGCTAAGGTCAGTCATGATGAAGGGGCAATGACAGGGCTAAAGCCAGATAGGGAGGGGCACACCATAGGCTTAAAAGTTGGCCAGAATCAAATGGAGTGGGGGCTGAGAACAAGAACATCCTTTTGAACTTTCACCCACTTGCCCATTGTCATGGACTCCCTCCTCACTTGACCCATCTTGTTTCTTACCTCCCTGGCCCTCTACTGCCCCAGCTGAGCCTCATTGTATTTTAAATTAACTTTCCTATATTCCAGGTTTCTTACAGAACATTTTCTTCACTCCTTGCTTTAACCAAAATTTATTCCTCCTTAGAACCTGATTCCTATTGGCCCCTTTGAGGCCAGGAAGGCCATTCCTTCATATACTGCACATTACTGGGCCAAGGAAGGGGTTTGTATTTCTATGTGTTGTACTAAACCATCTCTCTTAGATCCCCATGCAAACATTTCTTTTTCTTTGGATTTTATGCAATCTAGCTATTCCACTTTCCCCACTCCTTATCATACATGTTGGTTTTATGAAGCCTTTGTATCAAACACTTATGAGGACTGTGCAACTTGGCTTATGGGTTATTTTTTGCTCCAAGTCTTGATTTATTTCAATTTCTATTTAACATCGCCTCCTAGAATTATTTAGCCTTTTTGTATTCTATGACCTTCACCTCTATCCTACTTAAGGTGCTTGCTGTCAGGGCCTTCTCTACTTCTATTGCCAGGATATTAAGTACTGCTGGAGAAAACTGAGTAACCTTGTCATTTGGTCCTGCTAATAGTTTGTGATCTCAGACTTTAAGTGGATCTCAACTCAGCTTATCAGTCCTTTCTCTTGCCCAGGTAAGTTTTTGTTTCCATGTCCTATGATTGCCATTCTCAGTCCTCTAATCTGTTCCAGCAGTTCTATTCTAATCCCACCACTTTATGTCTAAATAGACACCTTATTTTTTCTATTTCATAGGTGACATTGACATTATTAATTGTGACCTTACCCGTTTCTCTCCTTCCCTCTTAACCTGCAGTTATCTGCTCCTAACTTTCCTGTAGCCTTGAATCTAGTATACAAGCAAAATTTGCCTTTCCTGTTTAAAGGCAATTGTTCCCTCATGCTTTATATCACACATCCTCCTTGTTAGGGACTAATGTTTGTGCTCTTCCAAAATTCATTTGTTGAATCCCTAAACCCTAATGTTTAGGGCTTCAGCATGCATCTCCAGTGTATTTGGAGATGGGACCTTAGGGAGGTGATTAGGTTTAGAAGAGACGATGAGGGTGGGGCCTCCATGATGAAATTAGTGTACTTTTAAAAGATTTTTTATTAAAAAATTTAATTGATATATAAATGTGCATATTTATGGTATACATGAGATAATTTGATACATGCATACAATGTGTAATGATCAAATTAGAGTAATTGGGATATTCATCACCTCAAGTATTTATCATTTTTTGGTGTTGGAAACATTTGAAATCTTCTCTTCTGCTATTTGAAACATAATAAATTATTGTGAACTATAGTCATGCCATCGTGCTAGAGAACATTAGAATTTATTTCTCCAGTCTAATTGTAATTTTGTACCTGTTAACAAACATTTCCTATTCTCCTTCCGCCCACCCTTCCCAGTTCTCTGGTAGCCACTATTCTACTCTCTAATTCTATGAGATTAACTCTTTTAGCTCCCACATATGATTCAGCATATGTAGTATTTGTCTTTTTGTGGCTGGCTTATTTCACTTAACATAATGATGTACAGTTCCATCCATGTTGTTGCAAATGATAGCATTTCTTTCTTTTTAGTGGTTGAATAGAATTCCATTGTGTATATGTACCACATTTTCTTTATCCATTCATTTGTTGATGGACACTTACGTTGATTTCATATCTTCATTATTGTGAATAGCGCTGCAATATAAATATGGGAATGTAAATATATCTTCTACATACAGATTTCCTTTCCTTTGGATATACACCCAGTAGTAGAATAGCTGGTTAATATGATAGATGTATTTTTAGAAACCCCCATGTATTTTTCCATAATGGCTGTACTAATTTGCATTCCCATCAACAGAAGGTAAGAATTTCCCCTCTCTGCATTCTTACCAGAATTTGTTATTTTTTCTTTTTGATAACAACTATTTTAACTGGGGTGAGATGATATTTTATTATGATTTTGATGTGCATTTCCCTGATGATTAGTGATGTTGAAAATTTTTTCATATACCTGTTGGCCATTTGTATGTCTTCTCTTGAGAAATGTCTATTCAGATCTTTTGCCCATTTTTAAATCAAATTATTTGTGTGTGTGTGTGTGTGTGTGTGTGTGCGTTTTGCTGTTGAGTTGAGTTTCTTGCATATTCTGGATTTTAATCCCTTGTTGAGTGGATAGTCTGCAAATATTTTCTCCCATTCTGTAGGCTGTCTTTTCAATCTGTTAATTGTTTCCTTTGCTGTGCAGGAGATTTTTAGCTTAATATAATCCTGTTTATTTTTGCTTTTGTTGCCTATGCATTTGAGGTCTTATCAAAAAAATCTTTGTCCAGAACAATGTTCTGAAGAATTTCCTCTGTTCTAGTGGTTTCATAGTTTTGGGTCTTACATTTGAGTATTTAATCCGTTTTGAGTTAACCTTTGTATACATGAAAGATACGGGATCTAGTTTCATTCTTATTTATTTATTTATTTATTTATTTATTTATTTATTT
>NW_016809835.1:546679-611081 GCF_001698545.2 Rhinopithecus bieti | reverse complement strand
ACCGATTGTCCGGCACTCCCTAGTGAGATGACCCCAGTACCTCAGTTGAAAATGCAGAAATCACCGGTCTTCTGTGTCGCTCGCGCTGGGAGTTGGAGACTGGAGCTGTTCCTATTCGGCCATCTTGCTCTGCCCCCCCCTAGTTTCATTCTTCTGCATATGAACATTTAGTTTTCCCATCACCATTTATTGACGACACTGTTCTTTCTCCAATGTATGTTTTTGGTGCCTGTGTTGAAAATCAGTCGGCTGTAAATATGTGGATTTGTATCTGGGTTTTCTATTCTGTGCCATTGGTCTATGTGTCTTTATGTCAACACTGTGCTGTTTTGGTTACTCTAATTTGTAGTGTATTTTGAAGTCAGGTAGTGTGATGCCTCTAGCTTTGTTCCTTTTGCTCAGGATAACTTTGGCTATTTTTTTTTTTTTTGTGGTTCCATATGAATTTTAGAATTTTTTTCTATTTCTGTGAAGAATGTCATAGGTATTTTCATAAGAATTACATCGAATCCATAGATCACTTTGGGTAGTAGTGATTAGTGTCCTTTTAAGAACAGGAGGAGGCCAAAGCCTTCTTTTTCTTCTTCATGTGAGGATACAGCAAGAAGGCAGCCATTTGAAAGTCAGAAAGAGAGCCCTCACCAGGAACTGAATCTGCCAGCAACTTGATCTTGGACTTGCCAGCTTCCAGAACTGTGAGAAATAAACATCTGTTGTTTAAACCACACCATCTATGGATTTTTGTTAGTAGCCCAAGCTGGCTAATAACACTTCTTTTTTCTCCAAGAGCTTGTCCACAAATGATTCTCATTTCATTCTATATCTTTTTTTTTTTTCCTCTTCACTAATTGTTTCTCTTGGTGTATAAGTGCCTTTCTATTTTTTCTTAAAAATCCCTCTCCTAACACTACACCTTCTTCCTTTCCAGCCAGACATCTTCAAAGTATTGTTCACACCACCTGTCTTGACTTTTTCATCTCTCTGCTGCTCCTCAATTTTCTGCAATGTGGCTTCATACTATAGTAATGTATGAAAGCATCTCTTATAGAGATTACCAGTGACCCAGTTGTCAAATGCAGCAGTGACTTTTTGGATTTATATTCTCTCTTTTGTATTTTACACTGTTGACCATTCCTTTTTATTTATATTTTTTCTTTGGTTTTCATCATGTCACTTTCTCAGCTCTTCTTCCTAAGTCATCTTCATTATCCGTTATTTGAACTTGCAGACTTTTCTTTCTGAGGTTTCCAAAAGTTCTGTGCTCATTGTTCTGCCATTCTATATCCTCTATATTCAAGGCTTCTAGTGTCACTTCCATGCTGTTTACTCCAGACTACTCCTTGAGCTTGAGATCAGGATATTTAGCTGCCCACAGGAAAACTCTACTTGGATGACCCTACACCGCTCAAACTGAAAATGATTACTAATAAATTATTGTTTTATAAATCAAGGTCCAGAACTTGTTCATTTTTCTATGTATTCACTTCTGCTTTTTTTACTGTTTACTAGTTTTTATGTACATGAAATGACCATGTATTTCCTATAGCATAAGGTGTGAGGCTTTCCGCTCTTTTGAAAAGTCCCCTCTGTGTTATTGAAGAAAGAAAAGGAAAAGGTGGAATGAGATGTCTTTAAGCTATAGTTTTGATAATTCTCCATGTAATTTTCTCTTTTTGCTTTCACCAAAGTAGAAATAATCCCCCTCTTTGCTTTTGTCTACAACCTGCTTTACATTGTGTGATGTGAAAAGCCTAGTTCCCTTGGCCTGAACAGGTATTCTCATTTTTACAATCCCATACTTCTCAAACCTTAGAGGGTAAAAGATTCACCATCTGGGAAGGGGTTTTGTTTGTTCTTGTTTTGCACCATAGCAGTAATGGATGCCTTCCATGGAATTCTAGGACTAGGGCGTGGCTTGGAAATTTGTGCTTTCAGATGCTTTCCAGACATTTGTGAGAAAAGTGGTTCACAGACCACATTTTGAAAAACACTATCATAGTATATTTTAGCTACTAGTTGCTGTTTGACATTTTCTTTAGTTACTAAAGATCTCTGTCCTTGAAAGACCCATTTAATTGAGATGCCAGTGTATTTTGTGGCTTGATTCTGTATAATTTGTATGTATGGCTCCTACTGGTGACCATATTTATATGTGTACAAAATAACATCTCATTGAGCTGTTTTTTTTTTTTAATAGGATGAAAATCTGCAGAAGTAAAAACCAAGCTGGGTGTGGTGGCTTATGCCTGTGATCCCAACATTTTGGGAGGCCAAGGCAGGTGGTTTGCTTCAGCTCAGGAGTTCAAGACCAGCCTGGGTGACATGGCAAAGCCCCATCTCTACCAAAAATACAAAAAATTAGCCAGTCATGGTGGTGTGTGCTTGTGGTCACAGCTACTTAGGAGGCTGAAGTGGGAGGATCTCTTGAGCCCAGGAGGTGGCGGTTGCAGTGAGCTGAGATTGTGCCATTGTACTCCAGCCTTGATGACAGAGCCAGACCCTGTCTGGAAAAAAAAAAAAAAATCAAAACCAGTTTGATTTCTTTGGAGATGGAATTAAGTACAGATTTGGCTGTTCTTATTGTGTGTGTGTGAGTTTATTTTTTTTAGATATGGGGTCTCACTCTGTCACCTAGCTGGAGTGCAGTGGTGCAATCATGGCTCCCTGTAGCCTCGAATGCCTGGGCTCAAGTGATCGTCCTGCCTCAGCTTCTCAAAGTGTTGAGATTACAGGCATGAGCCACCATGTTTGGCCTAAGTACAGATTTTGAATGAACTGACTTGTAAAGACAAAGTCATAGTTCTTGTTCACTGGAGAATGAAAGTATTAGGTTGGTGCCCAAGTAATTGCGGTTTTTGCCATGAAAGTAATGGCAAAAACTGCAGTTACTTGTGCACCAACCTATCTATATATACACATACAGAAATGATTATTTTCCCATTCCCTTGTAAAAGAGCAAAACAGAAATGTGGAAGCTTTTTCTAACTGAATGGTTTCAACCTAGGATTCAAAGCCATCTACCTCTGAACATGAGTGTAACTGGTTAATCAAAAACAGGTGCTTGCTTATTCTGTGATTTGCTCTTCTCAGGGCAATGCTACCTATTACTGGTGCGTTGGCCAAGACAATGTTTACATCTCTCTCTTTCTCTCCAAAGCTTTGTGTCTTTTAAAAGATTTTTTTCTGCTTTAACAATGGTAGAGCTTCTATCTAAAAACAAAGGAGTTATTTACAGCTACTTGTATTTTTGTATGCTTTATAGCCAGGAATTTTACAATTGCTGAATAGCTCAATAACAATAACAGCATTAAGGCAAGCATTGCTCATAAACTTTACATAACCTCAAAATAACAACATAGTGAGCCATTAATCAGCCTCTAAGATGTTAACGTTTCTTTTCAGTTGCTTCTGTTGCCTTCTCCAAATGTAGTAAGACTTTCTGTGTGACCACTTCTTTCGACTTTGGTGATATTCAGATGACAACTAGCCACTTTTGCTCTTTGGTAATTGTGAATAATTCTGAGTTTCAACAGGGATGTTTCAAAGTGTTGTTGAATAGCTCAAGAATATCTTCGGTTTTCTGCCTCCAGCAAAGATCTTTAAAGTGTTGGCAGGAGGGGACTGCAGGGGAGAAATGTGTTATGGCATAGATTAGTGAGATTTCCCATTCATTACAGGATTTCCCATTAGTGCTGTTTCAGGCAATGTAGAATTGAAAGGTTGAACATGATTGTCGTTTGAGGCATGTCATTAGGAACCAGGCAGGAGTTGTAAGTATGAACTCCAGTCGAGAGATTTCTGTCTTAGAATAGTCCACTGTTTAAGGGAACAGAATTTGGGGTAAAAAAATGGATGGGTTTCTATGTTGGCTCTGCCACTTATGAACTAGATAACTTTGGGCACACTGCTTAAGTGCTCTGAGCTTCCATAAAGTGGGATTAGTAATCCTCACAACCACTCTAGGAGAGTGATATCATTAGTCTCCCCTGGCATGGAGCTATTGAGAGGATCAACAGCAGCTAGTAGCTAACACAGTATTTTTAAAATTTATTCATTCAACAAATTTTTGTGAGCTTGCCACTATGCTAGGGGTGAGACAGAGTGGTGAGCACAAAAAATAAAATCACTAACCTCATGGACCTTACATTCTGGTTGGAGTGAGAAAAATAAACAAACATTCAAGGTAATTAAAAATGGTGACTTTTGCAATAAAGGAAGAAAACAAGGTGGTGTGATAGAGAATAACCAGGGAGGTCGATTTCTATCAGGTGGTCAGGGAAGGTGACATTTGAGCTAGGAACTCTCAGTTGAAGATATCTGGGATGAGCATACCAGACGGAGAGTGTCCCTGTGCTAAGTGCTTTAGAGCTGTCTCCTGTTCAATTCCCCAAAACTCAATGAAGCAGAAATATCTGTGTTTTCCAAATAAGGACAAATTTTTTTGAGGCGGAGTCTCTCTCTGTCGCCCAGGCTGGAGTGCGGTGTCGTGATCTCAGCTCCCTGCAACTTCCACCTCCCAGGTTCAAGGGATTCTCCTGCCTCAGCCTCCCAAGTAGCTGGAAGTATAGGCGTGCACCCCCACACCCAGCTAAGTTTTGTATTTTTCACCATGTTGGCCAGGGGTTTCACCATGTTGGCCAGGCTAGTCTCGAACTCCTGACCTCAGGTGATCCATCTACCTTGGCCTCCCAAAATGCTGGGATTACAGGCATGAGACACCATGCCTGGCCAGGAAATTTAACATTGAAAGATTGAGTATGTTGCCCACTATCACACAAGTAATAGGTTGGTGGGGCTGAAATTAGAATTCCAAAGCTCAAATTTATGAACAGATGATATAGTTTGGATGTCTCCTTGAAATCTCATGTTGAGATGTAATTCTTAGAGTTGAAGGGGGGGCCTGGTGGGAGATGTTTGGGTCAAGGGGGTGGATCCCTAATAGCTTGGTGCTGTACTAACCATAGTGAGTGAGTTCTTATCAGATCTCCTTGTTTAAAAGTGTGGCCTTGCCCCCCTGTCTCTCTTGCTCCTGCTTTTGCTATGTGAAGTGCTTGCTCCTGCTTGCCTTATGCCATGAGTAAAATGACCTCCCCTGAAGCTGAGCAGATGCTGGCACCATGCTTGTACAGCCTGCAGAACTATGAGTCAATTAAACCTCTTTTCTTTATGAATTAACCAGCCTCAGGTATTTCTTTATGGCAATGCAAGAAGGGCCTAATACATCAGACACTGCACATCTTAGAAGTTGATAACATGTCAGACATTGCGCATCTTACAGGAAGAAAGGAAGCTACAAGATCACCCAGCCCATGCAGTCATTCTATGGATGAAAAAATAGGTCAAGAGAGCATATGTAATTTGTTCAAGGTGATGAGGACACCACCAGAAACCAGATGTCCCCTTGAGTCCAGGACTTTTCATTGCACACCTTTGTCAAACTGGTTTTCAGTAAAGGTTTTAATGATCCAGCCAGTTTCACGATTTGATTCTAGTTTCCGATGAACAGTTGGTTGACTTTTGGACTCTTAAAGTATACAATGGTTTGTTGAATGCTAAATCAGTTTGACAGGATTTGTTCTAGCACACATTTTTGTTTTTGTTTTGTTTTAAATGCAATATGCACATTAGAAAGAAATTGAATCAGTCTATGAATGGGCATTTAAAGAAAGCCTTTTTGCTTCCAGATATAGCTCCCCATCACCCGCCTCGATTTCTCTCCCTAAAAGTAATCATTGTTATCATTTTGTGTACATTCTTTTACAAATAATCTCTGAAAATGCATGCATATATGTGTACATATCTTTTTTTACATAGGACACAAAATACCACATTGTACACAATATGTACACTTGGCTTTTTTTCCTTAACATTTGATATTACAGCTCTTTCCTTGTCATCAGTATAAAGTTGACTCATTCTTTTTAATGGCTACAGAGTATTTCATTGTATGAGCAAACCTAAATATATTGATCTCATCTCAGTCAATCAATACTTAGGCAGTTTCCAGTCTTTTGTGATTGCAAACATGCTGCAATGAAAGTTGTTGTGGAGATACTTTTGTGCACATATGCCAGTCTACCTGTAGGACAGTCCACTTGAAGTGGAATGGCTGTGTCATATGGTTTGCATATTTTGGACTTTGCTGGATGCTACCAAATTGTCTTCTGAGGGGTTGGACATGCCCAACAAATGTGTGTAGGAGAATCATCTTCAGGCAGGGTGACTGGTTAATGAGCAGTCTCTTCCTGTGAAGCCAGCCTAAATTGATGGGGTGGGGCCTTGAGGAGAAGCCTTCAGACTTCTCTGCTCGGGGTTCCCCTGGGCATCCTCCTCTTCCCAGCACATTCACACCTGAGGCTGCAGGCACCAGAAATCCAGAGGGCAGCTGAACTCCCTCCTGGTTCATCCTCTGTGCTTGGTTTAAAGCCTCCCTGTGTCTCTACTCTCTAAGTCCTTGGCTTACCTCGCTCCAGTTCCTGAATGTGTATTTCGTTTGGTTATTTCTCATGAGACATGACTTCAGGCCTTTGGAGTCTCACTGGGCTGAGGGGAGGAGGAGGGAGAAAGAAGGAAAGAGGAAGAGAGAAGGGGAAGCAGGGGATGGGAAGGGAAGCGGGGGAGAGAGAGGGAGGGAGGGAGGGAGAGAGAGAGAGAGAGAGAAAGAGAGACTGAGGATGCTGACTTCCTTGTTTCTGTTCACGCTCACACAGTGCTCTTCTGGGTTTGTTTTCCTAAGATTTTGAATCTTCAAGGAGATTTTGAACCACCAACTTTGCAGTCATTTTAATTTGTTGCCTTATGATCAGCTGTGTCACTCCTGCCTGGCTTGTTTCTTTGCTTGCTGTCATTTAAACTCATAAGGAACTAGAGTTGAAAAAGATCTGAGGGAGCATGGAATCCATTGGCTTCCAAAATATCCTCTTTGGAGAGGGATACTGTCCCCTGGAGGTGCCCCAGGGGTTCCTGAGAGGGGACTGAGGGTTAGGATCTACAGTGGGGGGGGGTATGGGGGTGGGGGTCAAAGCTCTGGGTATTCCATTTGCCTTAATCAGAAACGTTATATTTTATCTTGCTTCTATTATTGGATTTTATGTAATATTATATTTAAAAGGGCCTCTGCTGCCTAAAAAAAAGGTTTTCTTTAAAAAAAAACCCCACCAGTTTAGTCCAATTCCCTCTTTTATATGTCAGGAAGCTGATCCAGAGTAGAAAGTTGATTTATCCAAGGTCATCTAGATATTTAAATGATAAGGGAAGGATATAAACTCTACAGACCACCAGGTCAGGGCCCCTTCTCTGGTAGAACGTGAGCCTAGTAAGAGCTGTAAATGAAGCTTAGAGCCCCTCATAAACCACTCGTATGATGGAGAGGCCTAGCTCTCTAGTTTAAATTCAAACCAAACCTTTGTTGAAATTTCTTCACTCCTTAAAAAAATGATTTTCACTTTTGCACTGAACCCATCTGGGAATAAATGTGTCGAAAGACTCTCAGAAAAGCTGTTCTCACCATACATATTTCTTTCCATCTAGAAATTCCAGAAGGACTTGCCATATAGTGCATCTCCGGAGAAAACTGTCAACATATATTTTCTGACTATATTCAGCTGACTTGATCCCTCTTCCCTCCAGAGTACTTGGAGAAGACTGAGAAGCACTTAGGCCTGTTCCAGAACTTCAAATCTATTTGAGGCATTGAAGTCACTAAAATGGAGGGATTCTTTGTTTGGCATTTTATTCCTAAAATCACCATTACTAAGATTGTTTGATCTGTTAAATGATGCATACCTGCTGCCCTATAGGACCACAAGACCAGGGCATTTACAGATTGTGCCGTGGAGAGTACATGCCAAAAAGTACATAGAGAGCAAAGACATGAAAGGCAACAACGTAGGTAGAAAATATAGACACCGGGACTGCATATATTTCTAAGTCCAAACAAATGCATCTGAGAAATGGATTGGAAATGAGACATGACACAAATTCTAGAGAATAGAAGTTTCCATCTACAGGTTGTGTTGTTGCCTGTTCCCTCTGTATAGTAGCCCTTGTCGAGGGCAGAATTTTCATAACACCTGGTTCAGATTTTCCTTTGCTTTCCTTCAGTCTCTCCCAGTTAAGCCAGTTGAACCACCTTTAAAACAAAAAGCCGGCCAGGCACGGTGGCTCACACCTGTAATCCCAGCACTTTGGGAGACTGAGGCAGGTGGATCACAAGGTCAAGAGATCGAGACCATCCTGGCCAACATGTTGAAACCCCATCTCTACTAAAAGTACAAAAATTAGCCAGGTGTAGTGGCATGCACCTGTAGTCCCAGCTACTCAGGAGGCTGAGGCAACAGAATCGCTTGAACCTGGGAGGTAGAGGTTGCAGTGAGCCAAGATCGTGCCACTGCACTCCAGCCTGGCAACAGAGTAAGACTTCATCTGAAAAAAAAAAGTTGCTTCTTGTGGTGTTTAATTATACCCTTAAATGCCTACATGTAAGTCTATCGCCCTTCAGGCATCATTTGGCATATTCTGCACATTTAATTCTTCTACTTTTCCCTCATAAATGAATATTTCTGGCCCTTTGATCCTCCCTTTCCTATTCAGGGACACATGGAACTGAGCCATTGATGAGCTCAAGCCTTCTTCTCTCCAAATGATAGAGAAGGTACTCAGTACACTGCTTATCCCAGTACCAGTTCACAGATTTTCTTATGGCAAGACAGAGAGGAAGCTGTGTGGTTTTGAAAGTTATTTGGATGGAGTAATGAGAGATTTGCATTGGGAAGCAAGGAGTGATAGATTTGTATCAAAGGCTTGGCTTCTCATATAGAGCCTTCTGGAATTTCCTTGCCCTGGAATCCCACCCTATTCCAAAGAGGACAGGATAAATAGATCCGGCATATCACACTGCCATGCTTGGTGACCCTGGCTGCTTTCATTTGATAACTTGGATCTTGGAAGTATGGTGGGATTTGGTTTTGGTCACTGCTCAGAACCTGACTTGATCTTCCTCCTTCACAGGAGCATCAGGAGGCTTAGGGAATCCATCCTGGAGAAGGGCGTTCAAGGTCCACTGTGATGATTCTGCTTTGCATCTGGTCTTTCAAATGTATGTGTTCATTTGAACATCCATACTTCTCTCTCATTGCTGTGGCTGTGTTAAGTGTGTTTCCAGAAGTAAGCTCTATTAGTCCGTTTTCACGCTGCTGATAAAGACATATCTGAAATGGGGTAATTTACAAAGAAAAAGAGGTTTAATGGACTCACAGCTCCACGTGGTTGGGAAGGCCTCATAATCGTGGTGGAAGGTGAAAGGCACATCTTACATGGTGGCAGACGAGAGAGTAAGAGCCAAGCAAAGGGTTTTCCCCTTATAAAACTATCATATCTCATAAGACTTATTCACTACCATGAGAACAGTATGGGGGAAACTGCCCCTGTGATTCAATTATCTCCCACTGGGTCCCTCTCACAATATGCAGGCATTATGGGAGCTACAATTCAAGATAAGATTTGGGTGGGGACACAGGCAAATCATATCACATGCTGTCTTTTATGGGGAGTAGTGGAGCACAGATACTGGGTCTGTAATTCAGGAACTTGTGCTGGAGCATTAGGATAGACCATAAATGCAGTTTTATCACCTAATTACATGGAGGATTTTTACCATGTTAGAAGTCCTGAAGTGTAGAGGCAAGTGATGCTTATCACTGGAATAGCAGTGGGCACTTTACCTGGGTCTCTGGGCTGAGACACTGAGATCAGCACATGGAGAAAGCACTCACTGTGCTGATTAGAGAAATGAGTGGGACAGTATTTCCTTTCCCTTCTATTGTCAAATGTTGTTATCAAGCAAAGACTGGACTAAGGTTAAGAGGAAGAATTCAGAGGAGAAGAAAGAATGACAAGAAGCAAAGAAATAGACTCAGGAATCAGAATCTCTTATCAACCAGATATAGAACCCAAATAGCTTTTAACTCTAGAGATTTCTTTCATATGGGATATTGCCTGTATTTTTTCTAGTCTCATTTTTAGGGATTGACTTGAGGCCAGGGCCCTTAGGACAATATGGATAAGTCCTGGGCCATGGTGGGCTTTTCTGCTAGCCAGGATGTCTAATATGATGAAAGATATATTTAGCCAACATAGCCTTGGTTTCTTCACTGTATTCATTCATTCCATAAACTTGTGTGCAATGTGTGCGAATATACTTTCTGTCACTGTTGTGTAGCTAATAAGCCTATCTCTTCTCTTTAGTTCTAGTCACAGCTTCTCACTTTTACTCTTTTCAGTATTCATTCATTCACTTACTCATTCTTTCATCATTTAGTCCATCATTCAACAAATATTTACTAGACTTTTAGTATATGCATGGAGTATATTCTAATAGAGAAAGTGTGAACCACAGACCAGTCTCCATGCCCTTCAAACTCCAGAGAACACAGGTCAAGTTCTCACGTGGTTCCCCTTCAAGCCTCTTCTGTTGGGATGGGTGGGTGTGGGAAATGCACAGGGTGCTGATAACTCTCTCCAAAGAAATCCTCTCTCCTAACCCCTCAACTTGAGCTTTTTTTTTTTTTTTTTTTAATGGACTAGAGGTAGGTTTAGGGCCCTATCCACATCCCCACTTCCTTGTAAGTTTTGCAAGTCCAGCATCTTTAGAACTATGGCTTTAATTTTTTGAGGTCCTCTACTAAAAGTCTGAGACCATAGGAAAAAAGGAAGATTTACATTTAAATCTGACTATAATTATACACCCTGCTATGTGAGTATATGGTGCTAGAGAGGTCAGAGGTAGCTCTAGGGAAGAGAGAGAGAGAGAGAGACAGAGAGACAGATAGAGACAGACACAGAGATGGGGTGGGGGGAGGAGAAAGGAGGGAGAGAGGATGAATAAGGACAAGAGAACAAAGGTGAGAGTCTCAGTCACAAGTGCAACCAAGTCTGAAATAAAACCAGATGTTCTTTGACCACCCCTTGGCTATCTTTTCTCTACATTCTTTTTCTTGCCCTTTTCCTTGTCTTCTTCCATCTGGGTCAAGTAAATCCTCCCTCTGCCAGTTCACGTACATTTCATTGACCGTCTCACCAGGGTCTTCCATGTGACTTTCAGGGCACGAAGTCCTCTTCTGCAGACCCTCCAGGCCTGTGCTCCCCAGGCAGCAGGCACAGCAGGAGGTTGTGCATGCCAGGCCACAATGCTCACCCTGTGCACTGTGGCCTCTCAGGTGAATTAGTTACTATTTCTGACTCTCTGTTTTCTCATCCATAACAATGGTGGTGATAGAAAGGCCTACTGCATATGGTAGCTAGGAGAATTAAATACAGTGCAAATGAGAGCATGTGGCAAATCTCTATAGTTTTTTTTTTTTTTTTTTTTTTTTTTAAATTCTACTCTATCTTTTCCAACATAATTTGTGTGCACTGCTGTGTATTTACCTCATTAGGTCGGGGTGGGTAAGTGATCATTATTCCTAAAGTATAATTTCCCTTCATCTCCTCAAAGCATAGTTCCCTCTCTCTCTGCCTTAGAGCTTGAATGCATTCATGCATGCAGGTCCTTCAGCTGTACATCCATAAGTTCCTTGAGGTGCTGGGGCTCTGCCTTCCCTCTGTTTCATTGAGTTCCTTGACAGTTGTTGAGACACCAACCCCTTCCAAAAAATCTTAGTAATTATTTGTGCATACATGATGGAGGATTGCTCTGAAGCCACTGTGGGTCACCCACTGCAATGAAGAACAGGGGCTGGAGGGCCTCTGTGCTAATATTTGCTTCCCCAGACCATGTGGATTTGATTTTTGTCTTCAGGCCCCTTCTGCTGTCAGGAGGATGTACATAAACAAACAGAAAAATGGCATGTGAGAAGGTGCCAATGAGGGACACAGAAGAAGGTGCCAGCACTGGCATCACAAAGGCAAGGCTCTTCATTGGCATTGAAGAAGAATCGAAACACAGCCTTCAGTCTTTTCAGGGCCCCAGCTGCTTTGGATCAGAAAAACTGTCAGTGCGTGCAAAGGGTAATGGAAACTCTTCCACACTTGCCTGCTAGAAGAGGCACTTTGCCGTGCTATATCTTAATAGACATTATTATCAGCTCTACTCTGATTCTGGATATGTGAGAAAATCAACAGCCAAGATCAGGGCCGACTGAATATGGCCTATGAGATGAGATTAATGCCTTACTGTAGTACTATTTTAGTGTTTTAGCAGAAAACGTCTGGTGACAATTACTGATGACAGGCAAGCTACATATGGTGAAGATTATTTAGCCATGCATTTTTTCCCCCTACTTTGAGTTGATTTCTTCACTGAGGCTAGGGTCTGTGCCGTATTCATGGGTGCCCTTTCAGTGCCTAGCATGGTACCCAATTTGTTGTAGTGGCTCAGTAAATATTTCTAGAATTAAGAAGAGAAAAGAAGTGCTGATGGTATTAATTGAATAAGGTGAGGAAATGCTTAAAAAATTCAGAATGTTAATTTTTTTTTTCTTTTGCTTTAGATTCGTGCTGTTGGGCAAATTTTACCAAAGTTTGTCATGTCTTGGGGCCTGAAAAAGCAGATGAAATTTTATTAGGCCAGAAGGAACAGGTATTTTCTCTTTGAAGTGGAACTGGGTAAACAGTGAGCTGAGAGGTGACCTGTCCAAGCAGCCAGCTGGGAGAGAAGGGACATGAGGTGAGATGAAGTCAGGAGTAGAGCATTGTTTCTGACCTGACTGTGGTGCCAAAATGGTCTCAGCAGGGCTGCTTATTTCCACAGGAGTGGCTGGCAAGAGTTTCCCCATCAATTGTAACTGGGGGCCTGTCCCTGCTTGGGTGCAGGTAGATGCCGAAAACAAAGGCAGGTTAAAATGGGGCTGGGAAGCAAGAGCCTGGTAGCCAGGACCACTGCGGCCCAGTCTCTTAAAACATCCTCTCCCCAGTGTTCTTTTAGCATGGATTATGGGAGGGAGAAAGACAAGACACCGACTAATACAGAAAAACCATTTTCTTTCCCAAAGTTACAGATTGCAAGGCGTTCAAGAAGCCTCTGATCCATTTGCTCAGAGGTGACCCAATCTTGAAGGGAATTAAAGCCAAATAATGTGGGTTGTTCATTAAAAATATCAAGCCCCCAAAGACAGCAAACTAATTAAAAAGTGTGTGGACAAAGGGAGAAAAAATAAAATTTCCAAAAAATTTCAGCCCCCTTCATCCCATCCTCCTATTACCACTCCTCTTTCCAAGGCAATGCACAGATTCCCACAAAGCTCATCAGCTTAGAGGAGAAGGGAGATTAGTCCCAAGGTCTGAGCCCACCAGGCATCAAATAAAGGGCTGAGAGTACTTGAGTCCACGACCTCACCCTCAGCTTGCCTTCTGCCTACATCTCCCTAGGCCAGTTTTAATTCCTGTTCCAAAGTACATGGGTCTTTGCATGTCATATTTCATTGTCGAGATCCAAATGCTACATTTAAAACCTAGGCATATCTATTGAAATCTTGCTCCAGCTAGAGTGAGAAGAAGAAATCTGGGGAATTTGTTTGGTAGCGCTCACTCTTTTCTCACTGCACGGCAAGCATTCTAGGAGTATTCTGCCAAGGATTAGGAGATCCTGTAAAGAATTAGGAAGGGCCTTGTTAAGGGAGATGGGGAGGGGGATTTATTGGAAAAGCATAATATTATAAAGACTCAAGGTCTGGAGTCAGACAGGCCTTGGTTGAAATCCCAGCTCTGCCCTTTCCTCACGGTGGGATCGCAGATGAGTTGTCTTCTTGTGGCCTAAATTCCTTTACCTGTAAAATGGGCAATAACAACTACTTTATGGGTTGTTGTGGGAATGAATGCAAGTAAGCATTTAGAACAGTACCTGGAACATAGTAAGTGTTGGACTTTTTCTTGGTTTTGTGGTTGTTAAAACAGAATCATAAATGAGAAGGTGGCAGGGGAAGGAGGGAGGGATCTGACCTTTTGCAGGTGGCAACCTGAAAGTGAATTGGGAAGTAACTCAAGAGTATCTTTTAAGAGTCTCTCTCTCTCTCTCCATTGATGGCCACACTTTTATTTTCCTCTCCCGAAAGCAAATTCCTCTTGTTCAGGCTACCCAAAGGCACACACGTGGTACCACCAGAAAGTAATGGCCCTAGGGGTTCTGGCCTGGGCAGGGCAGAGGCCTGGAGAATGACTTTTTTTTTTTTTTTTTTTTTTTTTTTTTTTGTCATCCTGGAGCAGGGCCTTGGAGATGCCAACTGCATTCTGGAGACCAAAGACATGTATGTTTCTCTTTCTCTTCAGTCTGAGAGGAGAGGCACTGAAGAGAAAGCATCGGTTATTCCATTCTTCACCCGCAGATATGACAGGTGGGCAGAAGCCCAAGGTCACCTTCCCAGATGAGTTAGAAACTACAAACCGGCCGGGCGCGGTGGCTCAAGCCTGTAATCCCAGCACTTTGGGAGGCCGAGACGGGTGGATCACGAGGTCAGGAGATCGAGACCATCCTGGCTAACACGGTGAAACCCCGTCTCTACTAAAATACAAAAAAAACTAGCCGGGCAAGGTGGCAGTCGCCTGTAGTCCCAGCTACTCGGGAGGCTGAGGCAGGAGAATGGCGTGAACCCGGGAGGCGGAGCTTGCAGTGAGCTGAGATCCGGCCACTCCACTCCAGCCTGGGCGACAGAGCAAGACTCCGTCTCAAAAAAAAAAAAAAAAAAAAAGAAACTGCAAACCACCACAGTGAGGATTCTGTGGTCTTTGAGCCTTACCCATCTTGTTAATTTTGTTTCCTCCCATCCCAGTGGTGCTTAGCGGTAAACTTCTACAAGGAAAACAAATACCACGTGAACATTTTCCGAGGCTACAAGAAAGCGAAAGAGCTGCGGTGAATTCTTCCCTTTACATCTTGGAGAAGGGGGAGAAAAGCCCTTAGAAGCAGGGTAAGCAGTAGAGACCTTTGAGAGAAAATGAAAAGCTGAGGCTGAGGCTTTGGGTTTGTTTCAAGGAGTAAAAGAAAAGATGAGAGCTTGCTAGAGTCTGAGACAACATGTGACCCCCCTCCAGACAGGCTTAATCACAAGCTTCCACTGCCAAGTGATGCCCTGCCAGCACATTACACCAAAGGTGTTCTATATCTTAGATCTTATCCTTAGAAAGGTACCGAAAGGTCATTACCCTCACTTTGCAGCTGGAGAGACAAAGGCTCAGGGTCAGAAACTGAGTTACTTGACCTAGTCTCAGGCTAGAAAGTGGTAAATCCAGGATTTGTACTCATGAGTGTCTGATGTAACATGTATAATGCATTTTGCCCTGGTGCTACAGAACTTTCTTCATTTGTTTTCATGAATACTTCCAACTTTCCCAAAGCTCTTATCTCAGCTAGCAATCCTGAGTGAAGGATAGCTCACAGGTCAATTCTCAGTAGAAAGGTAGAGACTGAAAATCTCCTACTAAGGTACCCCTCTTCCTGCAATTCTAGAAGAGAATCTCAGAGAATGCTAAGAGAAGCAAACCAAGAAAGCAAATCTCAGAAGGTGGTATTTCATTGACTGTAGAAAAGAATGGGTAGAGTAGAGGGTAACATTGGGCAATAATTTATTTCTGGTATTCTTTTAATCAGTCAGTGGTGATACATGTAGCCTATTTATTGTGTCATTTCAAATTCCTGGAATTATTCAAATGTGAGTATTCTTCATTAGTTTCTGAGCCTCTTTTCTAAGTATTTTAGTAAGAAATCTTTACTGCTGCCACTTTGAAGCAAGCTGACAGGGTGGTTTGCTTTCATTTGACCTCCCTAAGCCCCATCCCATAAGTGACCCACTAATAGTTTATGCTCTGAGATTGCTTCCAGTTCTTGAGTTATAGGATTCCTGAAGCCTTGCCCTCTCCTCCAGGCCATTCACTAACATCCATTACTACCCAGGTATTAGAGTGTGAAAACCAGAACATATTATAGTTAGAAAAGTTTTGCAGGAGCAAAATGATTAGGATTGGGAGCCAGGCAGGTAGGGTTAAAACAAGGTATGGCTAAAACAGGGAGTACCCCTCGTTGGTAGTCAGAAGAATAGAAGCCACTGCAGGTCTTCCAAAAGAGAAGATTGAATACAGGGAATTGGTTAAACAGTTTCAGATAGAGCAAAAAGGGAACACTGAGGTAACATGGAGGTAATAATCACATGACACAGCTACCAACCACAGAGCTGGCTGAGGAACCCAAGGAAGAGGTTGGGAAGCTCAGAGAAGGGTCTCACAGAGCTAAGACTCAGACCTCTGAGGGAAGGGCACCACCCAGCTGGTGCAGATACCTCAGCAGCTTGGGAGAGAGGTCAATGGGAATGAGGGGTGATGAGGGTGGTTTTGAAGGGGCAGAAAGAAGTAGAAGACTAAAACCAGTGGTCACTTCCAGAATGAAGGGCCAGTGTTTCAGTGATGCTGACAGGAGTAGGGAGCAAGCAGGAAGGACCATGTGCCTTCTCCAGCTTCTACCTTGCAGTTTCCCCCTGGTGTGCCTCATTGGCAGTCAAATATAGAGTCACCTGGCAAAGGAGAGATGTGGTTTGCAGAGCCTCGGCCTTAGAATCACAGAGTGTAGAAGGCTGAGTTTTGGGGCTGAGAGACAATATCATAAAAACTGGCAGGTAGGGTGAATAACGATGTAGTGTTGCCAGTAAATCACTGACTAAAAGGAGCTACAAACTTGATGTTTGAACAGAATATTAAGAGACTGTCTCTGAGGGAGTGTTTCTTACCTCTGCCTATCTGTGTACTTTCACTATTGTGAATATTGACCGTGTGTGTGTGTGTGTGTGTGTGTGTGTGTGTGTGTGTGTGTAAGGATTAGGAAGAGGGCTTGGGCTTTTTTTTGCATCTGCAGGAGTCTACGCCATCATGCTGGGAATAAACACTATTACTCTCCTCTGAGTTGTTAATGAGACTCCAAAATAAATGTTTTCCTTTAGATTACACCTCGTAATTTATGATTCCGTCCCAGAAATGAAATTTCAGTGGATTGGGAAATGGGAGAAGTGAGTGTGCTCAAAGAACTTAACAGGGGCCAGAGCTGGAAGGGTCTGGAATAAAAACAAAACTAGTTGCCAGTAAACCTCAGTTAAGTAAACCTTATGTCTCCAAATCTGAGAAGCAGGCTAATGGCTTATAGTTCTCTCCACCTGCTTATGTAGTTCCAGGAAGACAAGCAGCTCACAGACCAGAAAGCTTCGTAACTGAACTTGCATAACACCTGGGGACATAAGAGACTATGTGTGGGGAAGTGATGATGGGACCATTTGCAGGTTGAAGTTAGTGCCTGGAAGTTGTTCATCACCTGCTCAGCATGCAGAACCACTGGAAACTAAATTGATGGTGATTATGCAAGAGAGGTAAATGGGAGCAGAATAAACACCACGTGGAAGGTGTCCTGATTATTGGATGAATTAGAACCAAGTTGCAACTTCACGTTCCTTGCCTGGATCATGTTCAGTTCTCCTTTGTCAAGCATTGGTTAATTTGGAGCCCACCATAAGAAGAGCAAAGTATAAAATTACATGTGCACTGTTTGGTACACTCGTACGTGGCCCCAAAATAGATAAGTGCTGATCTCATAAACATTATCTCCTGGTAGCATAGTTCTTTGGTACCACAAATTATCAGTGATAAAGAGAAATCTTAATAGCTCAAAAAGTTTCTAAGGACTTGACTGTTTCTTTCTGCCTGCAGGATCCCTGTTAACAGCATCTAAAGGTTAATGTAGCTGGACATATAATTAAATTCATTTATCAAAATGCAATAATGGTTGGGTTAAAGAGGCTGGGCTCTGGGGTCAGATGAACTCGGATTTCAACCTCTTTTCTCCCACTTATGTGTGTGATCTTGAGCAAAGTACTTATCCAAACCTATTTATCTGTAAGGCGGGGATAATCATGCTTCTCTTACATTACAGTTGTGAAGACTGAATGAGACAATGCAAATAAGGTCAACAGAGTTCTTGGTGCAAAATAAGTGCTCAAGAAATGTTTGCTATCTATCTTTATTATTAATACTGCTACTGTTAACAATTTTTTAAAATTAAGCACTTACTATATACTAGTGCCAGGCCCTAGATAAATTAAATCCAGTCCCTGCCATCAAAGAGTTCATGACCTATGGCAAAAAAAGGTATTCAAGAGCCTTTATTTGGGAAAATTACCCAGCTCGGGTAGATTGTGTGTGGATTCATTCTGGGAGATCTTAATCAGTAAGGGAAACATCAGGTTTGTAGGTGTGGATGTAAGAAGAATAGTGAAGTCAGGAAGGGAACTCGAATAGGCAGGGCTGATTGGGAGAGATTGAGGGAGCAGGAGATGAGGTAGAGAGAACAACTTTTTTCTGGGTGTACTGCTTTAAGTCTTAGGGACCCAGAGAGCTAGATCAATGTAAAGATAAATGTAAACACTGCCTCGAACTCCTGACTTGTACGAATAATGCAATGGTATTCAGCTAATGACAGGGGCTCTGTTAGATACCATGTGTGAAATGTGAATTTGTATCAAATCGACAACTTCTTCATGCTAAATGGCTACCTACTTATGGCTGAAATAGATTATCAAGGATAAGGTGTGAAATGTTGACTCCAAAATTGTTGGAAAGACCACAACCAACAGAAACATAATCCTTGCATTAGGAGTTGAGCAGGTGGGCCTCCTCTTGGCCTGACAGCAGGCCTTGATAAGTCCCTTATTGCTCCTGACAAATAGGCTTTCAGTGTCTCCTGTGAAGAGAAACAGGGTGGCCCAGTTATAAAAGGCCCCTTGAAAGATTTAAATATGCTGTCTTGTGTAAGATGAAGGGTGTCAGGACCTTGAAGACCACAGAGGAAATAGCTGCATGCTGCCAAGATTTAATACATCTAGAGGTTATTTAAGGGGCCATCTATACCGTGCTAAAAGGAAATAAAGAATCCGTCAATTAAAAGAGTTATTAATTTTTCTATACTGTAACAGAATATTAAATCTCAGTGAACATATTTGTTTACCTGGCTGGGTTTCTGTGCAATTGCTAGCCCTGAGCTGTCAGCAGTCACTTATCTTTAGTGATCTCCTTGCAAATTTTATGAGAATTTTTAGGGTTGATAGGCAATCACTATTCTCTTTCATGTTATTACAGAAATCTAATAAACCACCTGAATAAAAAAAATTCGTGAAACAACACTTCAGCAAAAGGAGATCATGGTTTTTGGGGTATAAATTTTCATTTTATACAAACAGTGTTTTCTTATATATACTCTGCTATTTTGGTTGACATGTGCAAACAGATGAAAGAAAGCTTAATCTTGGGTTTAAAAAAAAGACACTAAATGGTTTATATTTCAGTGAGCCAGTAAAATCCAGAAGTTTTCCCTCTGGATAGAAGCTTTTTCCACATAGCATGTATTTCCAGAAATAAAGAAAAGGATCATTTTCCCTGTGTTCTCTCTAAATTGGTTTGGCTCTTGGGAAGAGGGTAACATATGTGAGGTTTATAGTAAATTCATTCGTGGACACTGGAACCAGCTGTAAGGTAAATAGCAGAGCCTGTGTCATGAGAAACCATGGTTGAAATACCTTGCAATTTAATCATTTTCAGATCTTATTTTAGTACATTAGTGACTAAAACCCATTGAAGGAAGTTCATCAAGAGGCTTTATAAGCGCATATGCCCAATGGCAGGTTCTCCCATGAAATGGACAAAAGCACTGCATACAGTCAAGTTCTAGGATGACATTAAAATTCATTCAGCCTGTAACATAACTTTACCATATCCTTCCATTGCCCCGTTTTAAATATGTTTGGATATGTTTTTATTTATTTAATTTAGAATGTAGTAGCAAGGTTTCATTGTAAAGGTTTTAGTTTTAATTAAAATTTAGAAAATCATTTCCAGAAAGCAGGGATGCTATCTCTAATACTAAGGAAAATAACTAGGTTGAGGAGAGGGCCAAAAATTCACTTTCTGCCCAGAGGGAGGCGCAGAGTTTTCTTAGGAAGCTTACTGGTCCTGCCTCTTCTGGTTTGATCATCTTTTCTTCTGCCTTCTCCTCGGTTGTTCTTCTTCTCTTGTTCAGAATGCCCTGTAGTATCTTCTGTGCAGGTCTAGGTCTCTGTAGTTGTCCATTGGCTGAATTAGTTTCTTTTTCCTGAAATTCCTCCTGTTTGAAATTCCTTATTATAGATAATTTGGTTCTCCATTGTTGGTTCATAAAAGTCCTGTTCCATGGTGTTCGTGAGGTAGAGAAGGGGCCTAGATTGGCCTTGAGAATGCAAAGATATGGATATAATGATGACATCAAAATTGTGGTTATGATAGTTCATTAAAAGAATGTTTATCACAGAATTTTTGTAATGGCAAGTGAAAGTGATTTGAACGTGCATCAGTAGTAGATGAGTTGAATATATTTTGAGAATATGGCATGGCTTTTAAAGAGAAAAAGACACATATTGGCCTGGAAAAAATAATCAGGTTTTTTAGTTTTAAAAAAGGTCAATTGCAAAGTAATGTGTATAGTATATGTTAAAGTAAAAGGGAAAAACCTCTCTTCATGTGCATTTTGATTTTGTGAGTTTGTATGAGCACAGAGAGTGGTGTGAAAAGATATGCACCACACTTTACACTGGCAATGTCTGCAGTTGGATACAGAGCTGAGAGAAAGATTACGAACCTAAAAACTCATCTCTGTATTTTTTATTGGTTCTAATCAATATGTATTTCCTTTTGTAATTAAAAATCCAATCAAATTTAAAAGAAAGATGTTAACATTTTTATGTTCTTATGACATCTAATGATTATTAAGTTATTCCCACGGGAAATCACTGGACCAGTCTTTAATAAATTATAATAATCCTGATAACTCTACAAAGTGGTACTAGTATTATTTCTACCTTACAAGTAAGGAAATTGAAGCTTAGAGAAGTAAGCTGTGAAGTTCATACACTGATAGAACTTATTCGATCATGTATCCTTGTATTTAGATCACATATTTAGAAACTGGAGATCTTATAAGGTGGGTTTAGGTAGAAGCACCAACAGACACAGAATTGTTGTTCTCCAAACATAATTTCAATGTGGTCTATCCTTACAATGAAATGTTATTTGTCTATAAAAAGGAATGCAGTACTGATACATGCTACCGCATAGCTGAACCTTGAAAACATTATGCTAAAAGTATCCAGTCATAAAAGACCATATATTGTGTGATTCCACTTATCTGAAATGTCCAGAACAGATAAATCCATAGAGACAGAAAGCAGATTAATGTTTGCCTAGGGGTAAGGGGATAGGAGGATTAGGGGGTGACTACAAATGGGTATGGAGTTTCTTTTGCAGAAACAAAGTGTTCTAGAATTAGATGATGTGCACAACCCGGTGAATCTAGTACAATCCATTGAAATGCACTTTAAGAGGGTGACTTTTATAGTATGTAAATTATGTCACAATAAAGTTGTTATTAAAAAAAAACTCTTATTAATGAATAGAAGGGGCTTGTTCATTATTCTGCCTAGATTGTTCTTGATTCTCCTGGGCAAAAACACTCATTCTGGTCAGGTCCCTTAGATTTATTAAAGTTCAAGGAAACTTGCAAGATAGTATCAATGGAATGAAACGCTCCTGAGGAGTTCATTTTTCTGTGGCTATAGAATGTCACATTCAAGAAGCTTTATACAGGTCTGCCTGCTTCCTTAAAATGATCTTCTCAAAAGACTCATTTATGAATCAGAGGCTGCTTTAATTTTGATGGAGTTGCCAAATTGCGCCTAGAGTTGTGAAAAGTCCTGGCTCTGGGGATCATCATTAATTCTTTCTCCAGCCAATTTTTTTGCAACAATTCCACACAAATTCAATTTCTCAAATTCTGTCTTCTAAACCTATCATTTTTTCTTTCACTTTTTTCTCTGACTCATTAGCACGGGTTCAATTGTTAGTTTGCAATTGCCTGAGCATAATTAACGGCAGTTATTGTGTTTTACTAGTAAAATAGCTACAGCTACAGTTTATTTTTAAAATTAAAAATAAATTATTACTAACATCCAGTTGAAGTGACTCTTAGAAGCTTTCTGTTATAATACTATTACCATTTGGGCTATGATGACTCACAATATAACTACTGAGATGCTGGGAAAATAAAACCTCAATATGTTAATGAAAAGGACTTGTGAAAAATCCAACAAATATTTATTGAGTGCAAGTTTTGTTTAGGACACTGGGATTTTTATGGGAGACAGAAAACCTGTTAAGAACTTAAAATCTTTTAGGGGAGAAAAGGCATGAAGGACCATAAGGTTGAATAACAATGTAAGAGTTAATAATAATTAACCCAAATGATAGAATTGTTCATTGTTCCAAGTATAAAAGGAGTCTTTGTTAATTCATTCACAAAACAACTATTTGTTCAGCATTTCTTATGAGCAAGCTCTCCTGGGTGAAGTCAGTACTTTTGTGTGGTTAGAAGCCTAATAAGAGCCCCCTTTCTCTCATTTTCTGGGAAGTAGGATAGAAAATTCCTACACCTCAGGGAGCTGACAATCTATTGGGAACATAGGCAAGGGTACAATGCCTGTACCCCAGGCAGAGTGGCAACATCACTCCTAGACCCTAGGATTGGGTTTCCTGTCCTGGGCCCTGCCTTCCAAAGCCCTGTGTTAGTCCTCCTTATAGAGTGAGAAGTCTATGTGGTCAAGGAGTCTTATGATTTATGTGGGATTCAGGGAGAGGGACGGGAGCACAAAATTATGTTCTGGAGGGAAGAATGAATCTTTAAAAAGTGTGTTGTTTTTGTTTGTTTTCTAGATTCAAAGAAAGTAAATAAATAAAGGGCCAAGAGGATTCTATGAGATAGGAGAGAATATTTAGATGGAATGACTAACTGTTAGTACAGGTAGGATGGATGGTGATGCTCGGAGAATGGGACATCAGGCTTAATGATTTAGGAGGTGGAGATAAGGTCCTGTGTGAACCATGTGAATAGTTGCTGAGGTGCAGATCAAGTGACCAATGGAGTCTAGAAGGTTTAGGAACTGTAAGACCAGGGGATGGGAGACCCAAGTCATCCCAGAAGATGGCACAAGTTGTGGTGGAGTCTGTGAAGCAGGTGCCTTCATCCTTACTGGGCATCATTAAATATCCATTGGAGGTAGATGGGGGCTGAAATAAGGCAAAGGTAGAAGGTGGGAAAGCTAAATGGCATGAGCTTCATCAAATGCAGGAAGGATCAGTGGTGAGCTGGGAGAATGCCTACATTACTATCTGCCTTCACAGTATCTTCCAGAGATGACTGTAAGGGATCTAGGGTTAACATTCCACAATGTGGTTCCATGGTAATGGAGCCATCTGTTAGCTAAGGAAATTCTATAGGGATCAGTGGAAAGAACGGGGTGGTTGGTCAACTTTGGAGGCTAGGCTGTCATGCGGCAGGCCCAGAGCAAAAGAGGGTGAGGGTTTGGCAATGGCTTTGAAGTTCAGGTGGCAACAGGTGAGAGGGATATACTAGTAGTTTCAACCTGTCTCATGGTTCTGGAACATTTGGAGCTCTGTCATAAAGTGATAAATCATAAATATGGCACTTTAGAATGGAATTTTGTGACCAAGTTTTTCAGTAATGAAACTCAGGTAATGGAGTGCTATTGCTGCAGCCAGCTTTGCAAAGTGTCTGTCTGTGCGCATCTGAGTAGGAACCCCATGAAAATAAATGCTCTTTTGGAAATGGGGCTGTCATTTTCTCTTCTCCGTGAAAAAGGACGTAGAATATTCTGGGAAGACAGATTATCAGACATGAAAGTGTGGAAGTATGAAACAGTGTGGGAATTTGAGGAATGACTAGAACATAGGGCTCAGAGATTGAAGGGGTGAAGACCTAAACTGTAGGTGGCATTGGGAAGGGCCTTAAATGCCAGACCAAGGAATTTGATTTTATCCTGTAAAATAAAAGGGGAGTGTCATGAAGAGAACTGCGGTCGAAAAATGAGGGCAGTGTAGAGAATGGGGCAGCAAGGGCAGCAGACCTGTGCAAAGGCTACTGTTTTTGGCCACTCAGCAATGAAGAACACCAGGTGCCTGCCCACCAGGAAATTTTAATCAAGTCAAATAAAATGTGTACACAAATAGTTACAAAGTAGAATGTGATAACGGGAAAAGAGAGATTGAAAATGCCATCTGACCAGTTGAAGGCAATCAGGGCAAGCTTTCTAAAAGAACTGGCATTTGGCCTATACATTGAGGGGCAGGTAAGGTAAAGTTTTAATTTGTGGTAATGAAAGAAGTCAGTGAGATATTCTGAAAGTAGAAGTTGCCTTGGCTTACAGTGTAGAATGTGTTTGGGGAAAGAGTGAGAGGTCCATTGAGTTTACAGCAGGGGGTTCTGAACCTTTTGTTGTGCTGTGGCCCTGTCTGACAGTCTGGTGAAGCCTATAGAATCCCTAGTGTAATATTTTAGTGCATAAATCAAAATAATAGGATTGCAGGAGAAAGCAATTGTACTGAAATAAAGTCATCAATAAAATACACAAATTTATGATATAATAATATAAGTATTTCGTTAGTACTAGAATAAACAATGAGGTCTAGTGGCAATCTAATCATGACTATAATCTCCAAATTGATGAGCTTAAGTGATATTTTGAGATATCTGCAATAACAGTAATGTAATATGAAAATATATAAGATCTCAATTGGTGGTACAATTACTGACTAGGACTGCTAATACTGTGGTTTGGTACCTACAATCATAATGAAAGAAAGTACAAAATTTGAGTAATTATTGAAAATAAAGATGAATTTTTTTTCCCATCCAAATTAATGTATTCTGTAAAATCTATCTACACATGCCTTGGGAGTCATGGACTCCAGTTGAGAACTCCTTTAGAGAACAGGGGTTAGCAAATTAATATACCACAGTGTTACTCTAAGTTTTGAGCTCTTCTAGGGTTTTAAGATAGAATTCGATTTACAAAATTAAGATTTATTCAAAACTGGAAAGATTCATGCTTACTGAGTCAACCCAGAACACCCACAGTGTTTTAGTTTTTCAAGCTCCAATGTGTTTTGCCCCCATTGCCTAAGAAGGCCTCTTGAGGAATTCTGCAGAATGAGGACAGCATTCCTCCCAAGCCTCCAGAAAGGCATCAAGTACAAGGTGTGGAATGGAGGTGTGGGTAGCTTTGGTAGTCAACAGGGCAGTGTGCTATTTATTTGTCTTCCAATCCTTGGGGAGAGGGGAGAGAGCAATAGAGACACTCCCTTCTGTTATGATACCATGTGCTGTTCCCTGGACTTTTTGTTTGGGGATGCTTAGTTATTTGTTACTTGGAAAAATTTTGGTAAAACACAAATGGAGCAGTTGGAAAGACCGAAGGACAAAATAAGCAGAAGGAAAAAGTGAGGGGAGCATTGGGAAGGCTTTTTTGGTAGCACTTGTGTCCAGTGGGCCCAGTCTTGGGCACTGAGACCACCCCTGGTGCCCAGGGCTTTGTTTAGGTGACCACTTTTTGGTTTTGGAATATGACAAAAGCTGTGGACATGGTTGCTTACATTAGAGAAAAGTAAGGGACCGTTTGTTTTCTAACAGTGAAGTGGGAACAGAAGGACTTTACGTACGTGGCTTTAGTCACAGCCTGACCACACAGAATGGGAAACTTTGGACAGTCTGAGCTTCTGAGGCAGAGAGAAAATAAACCTTTCTAGTTCTCCAACTCTTCGATTCCCTCTTTTCTTCCCTGGGCAGTGTGAGTCTGTAGTGACAGGGTCAGCACTATGCTTGTGAAATTTGCTCTTTATTCAATTTATGACTGCTGTTCCTTGTGTTTCCTGGTCCCTGGGGACACCTGACATGGCTTTGAGCTCAAGGTCCTCAGGGCATCCCAGCTAGGCTGCTTCACGGCTCCTGTCATCCACCATCAGATGCCCATGCTCACAGAAAATGTCAACTGTACCTCTCACTGCACAAAGGAGTGATTCTCTCTGCAAAGGCAAAGAGGAAACATCTGATGTTGCAATCATCTGGCTATCTTTGGAGAATGAACATGCATATTAATTTACTCTTTTGTTTATTACCTTGCTCACCCTCCAACACTTAGGTGGCATTAATTGCAATGTTTGTTAAGCAGGCTCCCCCACTGCAATCCATCCTTTCAGTCCCAATCCGTTGGGCAATTACCACCACTAATATACTTCTAGTTGAGTGTAACAGCAAGCAAAGTGGACTGCCCCTTGGATGATGAACAGTCAGCTTTGCTGGCTCTTTAAAATGCAAAAATGAAATATATTATAGAAAGATTGAATTTTCTAAAGTTAAGAAATCCAAAAAGGTTGCCTTGGGAAAGTAGAGTGCATTCATAGAATAGTACTGTATGAAAATCATTTATATAAAAGGTACAAAAGATTTGGGCAGGTCAGATTTTCACTGAATTTGTAGGCAAAATAGAATCCTAAGACAGATAGTTTGCCCTGTCTTGAATGGGTCCTAATCACTGCTTTGCAAAATTAGTTCACTCAATGACCACATGGCCCATAAATATCCTTTTTCTGCTTGCCAAGGATATGAATAAGCGAGAATGACAATCTAATCTTGACAGGGGCACCTGTGTTTATACTGAATTCTCCTTTTCCTTCCTCTTGTAACACATGAACTTCCACCTACAAATGAAAAAGGCATGATTCCACACAGCAGAGTCAAGTGAAAAGATAATAGCTGGTTAGCCAGATCATCCCCAATTCCTCTTTCAATTAGGACAGCAAGATATCTCTGCAAATTTGAGGCAAAAATTTATTTCTGTCTCAGAAGGTGGTTTGGAAGAAGGTGCAGAAACAGAATGAAGAACAGAAATATGGGGAAGCAAAAGAGGACTTTAGGATAAAACTCTGACATTCGTTTATGATTTTTTTCTTTAAGTGACATTGCAGTGATGTGTGATAGAGAAATCTCTGATGGAATATGTGCAATTTCTGACCCTAATCTGTCAGGGTATGGAGTCAAGTAAGAGTGGAAATAGCTTGTGACGCTGAATAAGAAGGAAAAGGGAAATCTCTAAAAGTTAGGGATTTTTAGAACTAGTTAAGGAACATGACGTTGGAAGTTTCCCCCAGAATCAGCATTTCTGAAGATACTCAGAACTTTATGCTTATAATATTTCTCTACATTATGTTTATGTACATATAAATCTTCTCTTTATTTGTAATATCAGAAAGATAGGTAATTGGGTAGCCATTTGCCTTTCCATGGGTTTGCAGTCAATGCAAATTTCTAGGCGTCAGAAATACAACACTTTGATTTCTTTGATCTTACTCGCTGTGTAATTTAGGTTATACTGAGATATGTAACCTTTGGGTACTTTGAAGGGAAACCAGGTTGTCAAAATGGAAATTTGGTGACTTAACATTGTTTGCATTGTTTTGCAAGGAAAAATTAAGTAAAACCTTAAGGTAGGTATTATACAAACATAGATTCATTCTCTAAAACTGGGTTTTTTGGAGATGGCTTTTAGAATAAAGGTGCAGATTATTCAACATTTTGGCTATTTTACATTTTGTTCCTAACTCCCCTAAAATCCTTGTTTGGCCAGAATTTTATCAAATTAGTTTGGAAATTAAAACCACTTTTTTTAAAAGCAGAAAATCTGACATACATAGCATATTAGGTTGCAAATAATGGCCATTCAATAAATGCCGATTGCATAAATGCCAAGCTGAACACTAAAGTCTTGTGACTTTTCCCTGGTTCTGGGCATGTGTATAAGCATACCATATATTTTTAATAATAATTAACTATTTAACAAAGTATGTTCATTTATCTTTTAATTCTCATAGCTTTGTTTATTCTGACTTTTAAACTAGAATGTTGAGATTTGTAAAGTTTCAGGGACATATGTTTTACTTATTTTTTGTCCATCATTTAATCACGAACAGCTCCAAACCATTTCTGATGTTCTTCCTTCCTAAAGATTGAAGTTTT
The DNA here is from genome assembly GCF_001698545.2 of Rhinopithecus bieti. Lineage (NCBI taxonomy): Eukaryota > Metazoa > Chordata > Mammalia > Primates > Cercopithecidae > Rhinopithecus > Rhinopithecus bieti. The sequence goes on along the minus strand of NW_016809835.1, from coordinate 583,168 downwards.
TGTCTGCTTGAAGAACTTTCTTTACCATTTCTTATAGTACAGGCCTACTATGATAAATTCTCTCTGTTCCTTTGATCTGAAAATATCTTTATTTAATCTTCATTCTTGAAGGATATTTTCACTGAACATGGAATTTTGTGTTTACAGTTTTTTTTCAGAACTTTGAATATGTTGTTCTCCTATTTTCTGACTTGTGATGAGAAGTTAATTATCATTTGAATCATTGTTTCCCTGTCTGTAATGCTTTTTCGAGATTTTTTCTTTGTCTTTGGTTTTTAGCAGTTTAACTATGATGTTTAGCCGTGGTGTTATTTGTATTAAGTCTGCTTGGGGATCACTAAGTTTCTTGAACTTGTGAATTTATGTCTTTCACTGCATTTATAAAATGTTTGGCTTTTAATTTTTCAAAAATTTTTTGGGTTCCGTTTTCTTTTTCCTGTCCTCTAGAACTCCAGTTACCTGTGTGTTTGCCCTTTTGATATTGTCCCGTATGTCCCTGTTCATTGTTTTCCAATCTGTTTTCTCTCTTTTCTTTCAGATTAGAAAATTTCTATTGCTCTGTCTTCAAGTTTACTGACTCTGCTCTCTGTCACCTCTGTTTTGTTAACCCTGTCCCTAAATTTTTTTTCAGACATTTTATTTTTCCATTCTAAAATTTCCATTTGGTTCTTTTTAATAATTTCTGGCTGTGTGTTGACATTTCCTATCTTAAATTTATGAAAACACATTTTCTTTATGCCATGGAGCACAGTTACAATAGCGGCTTTACCGTCCTTTTCTGATAATTCCGTCATCTTGGCCATCCTGTGGTTGGCCTCTCAGGGTTGTCTTTTTCTCTTGAGAATAGTTGACATTTTCTGTACGCTGAAAACTTTTGGATCATTTCCTGAAGATGATGACTGATGTGTTGTGGAACCTCTGGATATTGCATATTTCTTTGAATAGAGTTGATTTCTTTTGTTACAACAGGCAATTAACTTAACTAGACAAAAACTGTTAGTGCTGCCTCTTGGGCAGCAGCTCCAACCTCAGTGTGGTTGTCTTATTCTTACTGAGGCTTCTTGGAAGCTTGCCCTCACATGTGTGGTTCGGTGGTCAGCCAGAGATTTGGGAAGAGTTTGTACATGGAATTTAGAGCTTCCCATTTCCGGTTCTCCACATCTTGGGATTCTGCCCTCATGCTAGAAGCCATGAAAATAGGAACTCCACCCAATGCTGTTTTCTTCTGTCAGTGTCAACTTCCAGAATCTGCCTGTTCTGTGTCTTCAAGGAACTGGTTTTCTTGTTTTTGTTTTCATCCAGAATTTATAGTTGTTACTTGTCAGAGACTTAGACTGTTGGGAGATTTTGGGCCATTTGGATTATTTTGAGCCTTTGATAAAGTTGGAAGAAGTAGGGCTCTGAAAGGGAACACTCCTTTTCCAACTCTATAGCTGCACCACTGGTCAGTTATTCTTTGACTTAGTTACTGTACACTACTCCTCCCTAAGTGAATAAAATAGAGGACTTTTTTGTTCACCATCAACTCATATGTCAGCTTAAATCTGACTGTGGTGTTCAAACTAAACATGCACCTTTTCTGGACCCTTCTTAGAAGTCTAAGTAGTTAAAATCTTCTTATACCATCATATTCAAAACAGCAAAGTCAGTTCCAGGAATTATTATAATTATCTCTTTATAATAAAGTTAATTCCAAGGGTGGTATAATGGCTCATTTATTTCAAGTTATATTTGACCTGGAAAATTGTCAGTCTAACAAAAGAACTGGGGCAATCTTGTGGAGTTGGCTATGATGGGATTTGAACTATCTTAATAGATTCAAAACATGGGAACAGTATACATAGTGCTAGTTAAGTAACTTTGAACCATGAAAATAATGTAAGCCTGTTGAATTTTTTTGTACTTAATGTTCTATTAGTTAAACTGTCAGAGCATTTTTCTTAGAGAAATATTTTCATTTGATAGCATTTTCATATGTAGTTAGGAACATATTACATAGTTGATTTTCAGCCTACTAAAATATTAGATACTTATTTATAGAGTCTATAACATAGCCTAATAATAATGAACAAGCATCAGATATACTTACTTAAGCACTGGGTGACATCAGTCTAAATTCAAAAATACTCTAATTTTATTGAAATCACCACTAGAAAACTTCATTAAATATTTCTTATACAAAACAGATTGTACACTGTTATTTTAGAAATGATAGTTGCAGAAATCTCTTTGTTCTTCCCCTCTTTCTTTGTATTTTTGATATTACTCACTTGAAAATTTCTTCAAATGCACATCATTCCCTTCAAAATTCAAGATGGAAAGGCGAAATGTTATTCCATTTCTTGGCATAGTTTTCTGGTTTAGACTTGATATTGATTGATTTGTTCCACAGTGACTGAACTCTTTTTTTGGCAGTAATTTTAATTAGCTCAATCACTTATGCAATTGTTTTCCTTTTTGATTTGTTCTATCATTATGGATATCTGCTTATGAAAATGAAAGTGTAATCATATTCTAAGACCTTTTATTAGATAGTGATCAATATAATTGAAGTAAAAGTTCCATTTTGAATGTATCTTTCCATATACAGGCTAATCTATCATGTAGGATATATGATTCCTGGGATTCATGTTTTGACTTTGCATTTAGTATATGATACAACAAGTCTCTGCTCCATTGGGAAATAATGAAGTCAAATTCTTTTTTTATTCTTATGGTAATATTCAGACTCATTTATTCAAAAGCATGAATAGCACTCTGCTTGAAAGTTCAGCTGGTTAACTTGGTTGTTAAATGTTATTCTGTAAGGGAGAATTCATTTCTTTTTTCTTCTAGTAATTATGTGCCTTGCACATAGTAGGTATTTAATCAGTATCTATTTGACTTACATTCAGTGGGATGAAAGAATCCAAACTAACAATTGTCTTTGGGGATATATAATTTTCATTTAAGAATTTATTGAATATATTTTCCTTAACCTTAAGCTTTTGGTTTCAGCATAATTAAATATTTACAATTTTGTTATGACCAGGAATATTGTTTCCTTATCTAAATGGTCTTTTATTTAGTGTAAAAATGAAAGACTCTCAAAAATAAATGTTCTCATACACTTCCCCAGTAAGGAGGGAATATCCCTGAAACTTTATATAAACTAATAAAATCCTTCCAAGTTAGAGTGCCATCTGAAATTGAAGCTATTAAACTTAGGTAAGAATATTGGCATATAGTATCATGCTATAAATGCCTATTAAGTTGAATTTTGGATGCATTATTACTGTTGAGCTATCTTAGCTATATCCTAGACACTGGTGAAATGAAAGGATGAGAATGTTTAGGCTTAAAAGAATTTTGAGAGAAGTGGTGGGCAGGAAAGTATAAAATGGTGTAAGAGCTCTTTTCCTTGATTAAATAGGATATTTCGGGGGAAAATTTTTGCTTCATAATCTGTATATAAATGTATATAGTTTTCATCACTATGACTGTCATTTCTACATTTACAAATCAACGAGCTATGTCAGCATTTGTCCCCTATTCAACCAGATCTTTTTTCTCTCTAAATAAGGGTGTAACTGGAGATTGACAGAATCTGGTGGGTTGCATTTGCATTATGGCACAGTGGAAATCTCAAGCTGGTTAATTATATTTCCAGCCCACATGGTGCACTAACTACCCCCCTTCTTTCTCTGATTCCCATTCACTACGTTAGAGCTAGTCATGTACATAAAGGATCCCAATGCCTAGCACAGGTCCGGAGACAAACCAATGATTGTTATTTATATAAATAAATCACCAGAGTTGCAAAAGAAATAACAGTTGATGTTTTCATTGTCATTGACCAAATGAGTAAACTGATGTATGGGGTAATGATAGGTGCGATCCTCCGTAGCAAGGTTGTATAGATCGCTGGCGGGAAGGCTGACCTCGGAACCAGGGCCTGGAGATCCCACGCCATGCACCAGTAACTTAAGCATTGTGCTTCGTAGGCTGCTCCGTGAAAGTGGCCATTTTCCTCACAGAAACCCACAAATATGAGCACATTACCTTTGGACTTGGATTTTTAGTGCGATTCTCTGCATCAGTTAAATTCACCAAATGTTTCCATGACTGAGACAAACGAATGAAAACTCCCCTGCTGTTAATGAACTATGAAAAAGAAAGAAGCTTCTGAATATTGGTTTGTCGGTCTGTCAGTCAACGAATGTCAAATCTGATTGTGATTTGGCTAAATTGAATCCAAGACTGTTATGAGCCTTTTAGCACTGTGTGTGGAATTTCTGCAGGTTTAAATCTTTCAGAATTATTCATGAAAAATCATATCACATTCAGCATTCTAGGACAAAAGCAGCAAACTTATCAAGCAAGTACACCTCAGAATTCATGCTGTCTTTATAATCTGCCAAAATCTTTAAGCAACACTAGCAAACATGTGAAGCTGGTCTAAAATTATTGACATTAATACCAATAAAATTCTGAAGTAGGCATTAATACAATTTAGTGAACATCAGGATGTTTGTAGAGTGGACAGGTAACTGTTTCCTTAGGCTGTCTCTAGGTTAAGACAGGAGTCCCTTCTGATAGACCCGCTTTTGAAGCAGTAGCTCTTTAATGAGGTGATCAGATGTACTGATGGCAACTACTTCACAGTTGTTAAAAATAATGTCCGCTGTGAAAATGGAGTTTTCTGTAAATGGAGTTTTCCATGAAAGTGAAAATGACCATAAAAAAGAATGTATTGGTCCTTATTTCTAATGGACACACAGAGGACTAAAGAGAAGGAATTAGAGACGGAGATAGTAAATGAAGCTCTTCACTGATATGACCTTCTTAAAAGCATAGAGGAAGGAAAAAACTTATGACCAGAATTACAGAATCATGGAATTCTAGAGCTAGGAATACTTTAGATTTGGATTAGTATATATATATGGATAATAGAGTTGATAAACTTTCAAAAATGTTTAGTAATTAGAATCTATTAGATGGCAGAATTTTATTCTCGAGAATCTCTGAGCAGTGTATTCTAAACCTCTAAGGATTTTCGGAACAGGGTTCTATAGTTATACTCCATTGGGACAGTTCATGAAATAAAAAAGCCCTGATACACCTTTATTACAGAAGAAACCCAACCCTAGCTCTTCAATAACCTTTGCATTTCAGAGTGAATTAATTGATGCTGATGTCTTGGAAAAGCAGGCACTGAAAAACTGTGCTGAAGCAATAGAGGAACACGGAACCATGAATAGGGGCAGTAAGCCCGAGGTCTTAAAAATGATCTCCAGGGAAACCTCAGGAAATTTGAATCATCAGCTTCCACTAGTCCACACAGAAGAGACTGAGACACAGAAAAAGTAAATAAATAAGCCACATTTCTGAAGCACACAGCTATGTATTCTACTCTAAACCTCAATCTTCTCATTATCTTCTTGTACTTCTCTTAGGAATTTCAGATGACTGTTACCATTGAGTGCAGTTGGTCTTTCTGTACTCTTCTCCACCATTCATTTGACAGGTTTTAATTGGAAAATGGAGTTGAAGTCAAATGTCTACCTTCTCCCTTTCGATGTGTCTGTTTTGAGGTTTTATCTTATCCTAAGATCTAAGTGGTTACTTGGAATAGAGGGTGTTGCAACACAGTGTTGGGTATCACACCAGCCACTTGGCAGGGAGTTCTTAATAGCCATGGTGTCATTATAAATCCATTGGTTTAACTTCTTGTTGTGTGGTAAATGCCTTAGAAGGTATTGCATTTTAATGTATGGGCTTTAAGATGTTGATGACTTTTGTGAGTGATTTTTCAAAGATTTGTATCTGTTTCCATGTGGTCTAAAGCCTGGATACCAAGAGTTCCAGGCTTGACTTTCATGTTGGGAGTTGTCAGTAACTTGGGTACGCTTGAGGAAACGTTTTCTTTGTCCACGAAAATATTCCTCAGTTCTTTTCATTTAAATAAATCTGTAGAGGAAAATAGTGGCATGAATGAAGGATGTGCCTGGACAAGTGACTTGTAATGAGAAGTCCGGGCATACTTTTGCTCAGTGCTTCCACCAGGAAGGGTGGCCTGTGATAGACAAAGGAAAACTGAATTTCTCTGCTTCACCTGCACACTGATTCCACACCTCCCATACTGCCTAGGAAGCTGCATAGTTGCTATTTAGTTCAAATCCCAGCCAAAGACAAACTCTAAGGCTGTGTCTAAGCAGCAGCAAAAAGAATCGGGTTCTCTTCAGAAAGTCAAGTATAATTCTGCAATGTGTCAGATGGCAGCTATCACAGGCTCTCCTGGAGGAATCAGAAAGTCTATCTGGAAAAGTAACAGAGTGGGTGTTGGACCTGGCTTCTGGGACAGTGAAGACCCAAACGTTGAGGCCAGGAGAGACCTTGAAGAATGATGGTTGTAGCATGTGTATGAGGCTTGACTTTTGCTATAGTCTGTTTAGATTGATCTAACCTTGGGACAGAAAAAACACTCAATTTCTTCGTACCTCGATCTCATTTTATTTGTACATATGTTCCTCTCTTCCTTAAGAAACTTTTCCTCCTGGGCTAATTTAAGTGGCAATGACTACACTGAGCATGATTATTCTAAAGCAAAGCTCTTACATTGAAAAATGGCTCATTTGACTTCTGCATATCTTTTTGTACTCATATCCGCTAAACTTATCTAATTAATATGATGCCTTTTTAGTATGAATCCTTCTTGAACAGATGATCACCACTGCCCAAGGTTGGCTTCACTTTCCTTCCCTGATTTAAGTGGGATGGGCTTCCAACTCATAAGACTGAAATTTATAATATGGCATTCACTTTTCTAAAAAAATAAAAAATAAAAAAACAGGGTTTTTATTTATTTTTTTATTTATTTATTTTTAAATGCCAACTAACCACGGTGCAGCTGGACTGGGAAGCTTCCTGGCAGTGTGATGGTCCTGAGGAGCAATGTGGTCACTGATCAGTAAAACCCCAACATGGGGAAAATAACAGGAGGGCCACTGTAATATTAGGAGTGTTCATTTCACTTTCTGTCTCATTTCTTCTAAGTCTGTGTGTTTGTGTGTGGCAGCTCTCTATTTTCTCACACAAAAGCTTAGTGGAGTCACTGTTCTCACTAACTGCTAATGGGCCAAATTGCTGGTGCTTACAAGGAGAGATGCTGGTGACAGATAATGAAGTATCCAAGTGGTTGGAAGTGTCAGGAGAGAAAAGTGATGTATTCACCTTGCCGGGTTCATTTTTTAAACTGTATTGGTTAAGCTTGTCTTTCTTTTACCTCATTTTTGTTAATGAGAAAAGTCTGGAAAAACTTAAAGGAACACCTCCACTTGACTCTAGATTTTTTTTTTCCCCTTGACTCGGTTCTTAAATACTGAGGGTGCACAGAGGCTCTGGGGAAACCACCGACAGTGAAGTCCCTAAGAGTTTTTCCTCTCTGGGCCTGCCGGTAGCCTGCTGCCGAATAGGTTGAGTTTTTGTTTTGGAATAAGTAGTGCTTTCATAAGGCACTTCTTTTATGCAGGCAAATCCTCCCGGGGAAGGGACTGTCTACCTATGGTGGTGATTAGGTGATGTACTTCAGAACAGCGCAGGGCACTCAATTTAATAATACACGGAGTCCTCAAAAATGCAGAATAAATAAAATGACTGGCTTGGGAGGGGGCGCTACAGGAGTTTTAGATTTAAAGGGAATCCTTCTGTGATTTTTTTTTTTAGTAAAATATTGAATCTTTTTTTGAAGCAAATTATCACATCCCAATTTATCCTGTGTAAATCTGGAATGCCACATGGAGACTTGACTTTAACTGGAACACATATTCACCAAGCTAGTTCAAAGCCAATACTTCCCCTCCCCAGATCGAAAGGAAACTCCATGAAAGCAAAGTCCTTGGTGTTTTATGAGCTGCTGATGCTCGACAGCACATAGCAGGTACTCATTAAATATTTGTTGAATCCATGGAGTGAATGAAGAGGCAGACAAGAAGCTAATATTTTAAAATGTGATCAAAGAGACAAGATCCAGAATTCCTTATCAGTGTGATATTTAAAAGAGGCCTCTTTGGGTTAAAACTGGAAAGAATTTGGTCAGAGTCTTAACATAAAAGCTGAGTACTTATTATACCCTAACACAACCTCTCTAGACCCAGAGAATCCTTTTTACATTTAAGTAGGGCACAAACAGTATCTGCACAGAGAAGTGACCTATGTTGGCTACCTGGGGACGTTTGGTCACGCATTCTGGTTGTCTTCCTTTCTCTGTGTCAGGACATGGTTGTAAATTCATGCACAGGTCATGAACTGTCAACACGCACATTCACAGCACTCATGTTCCACCTTCTCTCATGAAAGCCTAAATGGGCACTCATATAGGGGTGAGGGGTGGGGAGCAGCACTATCAAATGGAAACAAGGTGCTGCTGTATCTCTTACTTAGAGAGAAGCTGGGGGCAGGGGCCCCATAACATGACTCCCATGTTCAAGTTACACTCGGGGAAAACCAGAGCCACATGTTTGAATGGCACCTTCTGAGCTCCTGTTTCCAAATCCAAGCTGAGCTGACACGTGGTGTACACGATTTCGACTCAGGAGCAGATTCCACTTAATCCACAGGGCATCTGAGTTACACAAGTACAAAATGAGAAACAGACGTGACTGCAGGTGCTTTTTGCCCTGCTCTTGGATAACAAACTCAAAGGTGTCTTTGATTTCAACAAGAAATTTGGCAGAGAGCTTGTCCATAAAGCAGTTTAATTGCACTGGGTTTTGGTAAAAGGGCTTCTCTCTCCTCCCACCTCACTTTCACCACACACATTCAAACACGCATAAAACTCCCGTCAGAAAGAATAGAATGACTGGGTTAAAAATAAAATTTAAATTAAAGGTCAACCTCAGTAACCTGTAAATTTCCCCATTCTCCCTACAAATGACCATCGGTTTTCTTGCTTTGTATAGCCTGATTTTAAATAGGTAATAATTACCCAATAGTCCAGAATGGTTCCAAATCTATTGTGTAAATAATATGGCTTTTAAATATATTAATGAGTAAATATTTAACCAATAAACCAAGGCAGCTTCAAAGAAGTCAGTCAGCTCCAACAGGGACATTCTTCAGAAAGAAAAACCTAAATAAGGATTTGTTCAACAGACCATAACCATTCATGGCTCAAAGAAGGGTATACTACTTTTGTGCCTGGAAACGTTTCTATCAGAGTCTTCATTTCCTGGGCCAAAGGATGTGTGATTGATGCACAGCTCTGCCCTACTGTTGCCTCATGGGCTGGCACCTTTGGAGAGACTCTTTGAGTATTCTCAAGAAAGGCTTAGTATTTAGAAGTTGCTCCGTAAGTGCTGAGTGATGATAATGATGAATTAGGCTCAGTTTGGGGTCTGGGTGACTGAATGCCATTCCCAGCAAAGTGGCCTATTTTGCCATCTATGGGAAGCAGGGGAAGTCTGTTTCACTTTTTTAGCATAGTATTGCTGGCCTTGGGCAAGACATATGTCTCTGGGCTTCAGTTGCCTCATCTACAAAATGAAGTGATGGTCTAAATGACCTCCAAGTCCTCTCCCCGCCCCCCGCCCAGGGTTATAATTTAGGACACTTTTTGGTGGGAAATTTGGGTTCCACTGTGTGCATTAAGAATTTTCCACAGAATAGTCTATCACAACTTAAATTTTTCCATAGACTAAAGCTTTCACGCCTGTGTGGAATGATTGTAGGTAGTTTTCTTACTTGGATACCCTGAACCAGGGCTTTTCAAATTTGGGTGCACAGGCTGCACACTGTACAACTCTAGGGGGCACCCTTCACATAGACTGTAAAGTGAATGGCAATCCCCCCAACCCTAAGTTATGCAACATTGTTACCCTGCCTTGAGAATACAATATATTTTCTTTCCTGCTAGAGAACAGATTCATGATGTTAGACTTTTTAAAACTCCTATGTTTCCTGGAATTCTGCCAACTTCTTCCTTCAGACTCCTTTTCTGAGAAGACTCTCCCTGATTCTCTTCCAAAGCCCTGATTAGAATGAAACTACCATCTAGTTGAAAAGGTAATCATTCTCACTCAGATGAGTTCTGCTCTGAAAGTGAGAGGAAAAAAATTCAGAATTGGGGCACTGCTATAGACTGAATGTTTATGTCTCTTTCAAATCAGATGTTGAAACCTAATCCTCAATGTAAGGGTATTTGTAGGTGGAGCCTTTGGGAGGTGATTAGGTTGTGAGGGTGGAGCCCTCAGGAATAAGATTAATGCCCTTAGAAAAGAGCCCCTAGAGAGGTCGCTCACCCATTCTGCCATGTGAGAACACAGCAAAGGGACTGCTGCCTTATGAACCAGGAAGTGGGCTGTCCCCAGAAACCAAGATTAGTGCCTTGACCTTGGACTTCCCAGTCTCCAGAACTGTGAGAAATAAATTTCTGTTGTTTGTAAGCCACCCTGGCTATGATATTTTTGTTAGAGTGGCCTAAATGGACTAAAATAAGCACTGAGGTACTTTGTAGCCCCCACACTGGCATTGTGCATATCGGGTAGGATGGCATGAGATGGCCACAGAACATACACGTATTTTTGGTGACCTGGGGGGGTGAGTAGCCTCAATATCTTGTATATTTCCAGTATAGAAAGGAAACAGCAATAGATTTCTGTTTCTTCAAATTCGGTTAAGTGGTTTGGCTCGTGGAGCCATTCCAGCCTGCATTGTGGAGAGAGTTTGTTCTTGAACTGTGCTTAATCTCATCTCTAAACCAGCGTCAGGCTTGGTGACCTCGGGAAGGCACAAGCTGAATGATAACCAACTGCTTCTCTGTTACCACACTCTGAAGAAACAAAGACCACTGGGGTTTGCTCAAGCTAGTCCTCTCCCTTATGGGGAGCAGAATTGGACTCTTTAAAAAAAACATTACTGCTTAAAAATAACAAGTCGGAGCTGAAGTGCTTCTCAGCTAATGGGTAAAAACTAGCTCTTTCTTACTGAAGTCAGATTAATATTTAAAGCCTAGATTCTGGGCTTTGAGATGTTCTCACTAACTTAGTGGAGTTTTCACCACCTGATCCTGATGAGTGCCCCTTTTGCCAAGTGTATTCCCCTCAAGAGCAGCTTCACTTTGCTGGCGGCACTTTCAGCTCTAGGCACTTAGCTCTAGGGTGTGCAGAGTATAGGAAGTGGAGTTAACCTCCCCAAGCATATCCAGACTGTTTAACTCTAATGATGAGATCATTTGACATTGAAAGTTAGACCTGTCTTGTCATCTGCCCTTATACTGAGCTTCTAAGAAATGATCAGCCGGGTGCCTCACAGTTCCATCACAGTCAGCCTGGTGATATATAAGCAGAAACACGAGGCCTGAAACTCCAACAACAGAATTCTGCCTAGTTAATTTCTTCTGATGTTTATATGTTGCCCCTGACAAATCTCTCAATATTAGTTAAAAAAAAATGTTGATAACCCAGCAATGAAACCTTTTATTGACAGCCTGCTTTGTACATTATCACTAACTGCTACCTAGACCTAATTGCAATCCTATTTCTAGGATTGCAAGGTTGTAGATATTATTATCTCTGTTTTACAGTAGAAGATATTGAATCTCAGAGAGGGGAAAGTATTTGCCCAAAATTATGCAGCTATTGAGTGACGGGGACAAAATTCAAGGCCAAGGGTCCAAGCCTGGCTCCTTCCTCCATGCCATTGCGATCCGCCCTTCTCCCCAGTTAGAAAAGCAAGCGTTCCTGCAATCTCCTTCCCACTCAGCCCAGCTCCTCTCTGGTCTCAGGCCTTCTTGTGGGTAGAACTATTGTTATCTTCCAATTGTTCTGTCTTCCATCTTTCCACAAAGTTCCTTTCCCTGCCTGGCTCTAATGGAAATCCAGGTTTTATCTGATGGTTCTACTTTCCTCACAGCCATCTCTGATGGAGACTTCTCCTTTCAATGCCTCCTACCTGAATTCCCAGCCCCAAACTCACAGCAAGAAGAGCCCAGCATGCATTGGTTACGTCAGCCTTTCTGACTGTACTATCTGTAGCAAATTCCTCCCCCTCTTTATTCCCTTAAGCATAAATATTCTTATTTCTCTCTGGTTCACGGCTATCCCCACCTGGACACTCCATCCTCACCTCAAACCCAACATGTGCTGGGCTAAACACAACGCTTCCTCCTCGAAACCAACTTCCCTACTGATTTTCCTCTTCTTGTCAATGAGCATATTTCTGCCTATCTCACCAACTTCAGTGGAAGTTTCTGAGTGCTCAGTGTCCCCCCAGGACCTAGATTTGTGGGAGACTTTGAGATTTTACGATCTGAACTTGAATCCTGGTTTGGCAATTCCTGGTTGTATGATCTTCAGAAAGTTGTTTATTTCTCTGGCCTGAAGTTTCCTCATCTATATACTCTATATAAGAGTATGTACATCTTACAGGTTTTTTCAAGGCTTAAATATACTATGTTTAGCATGATGCTTGACACACAGAAGGGCCTCAGTGAAGGACCTTGTATACAGTATGTACTCACGTGCGGAGCTGATGCTACAGTGCATTTTTTGCTTGTTGTGGTCTCTCCCAGTGATGTGGTTTGGTTCTGTGTCCCCACCCAAATCTCGCCTTGAATTGTAATAATCCCCATGTGTCAAGGGTAGGACCAGGTGGAAATAATTGAATTGTGGGGATGATTTCCGCCATGCTGTTCTCATGATAGTGAATGAGTTCTCACGAGATCTGATGGTTTTATAAGGGGCTTCCTCCTTTACTGGACACTCATTCTCTCTCCTGTTACCCTGAGAAGGGGTGCCTTCTGCCATGACTGTAAGTTTCAGTCAAAAAAAAAAAAAAAAAAAAAAGAAAGAAAGAAAAAAAAGAGGAGTTCAAGTTGCATTTGAAGTGTTAGGGGTTTTAGGCAGGGGTGTGAGACAATGCATCCATGCTTTAGAAAGACCACTCTTATTACCACATGGTAGACGTACTGGAAAGGGAAAGAGTGAAAAGAGGGAGACCCTTTCAGAGCTATTAAAATAGGCAGGAGCTGACTGTAGTATGAACTAGGGTTGTAGCAGAGGGATAAAGAAAAGGGTTGAGGGCCGGGCGCGGTGGCTCAAAGCCTGTAATCCCAGCACTTTGGGAGGCCGAGACGGGCGGGATCACAGAGGTCAGGAGATCGAGACCATCCTGAGCTAACCACGGTGAAACCCTGTCTCTACTAAAAATATACAAAACTAGCTAGGCGAGGTGGCGGGCGCCTGTAGTCCCAGCTACTCGGGAGGCTGAGGCTTAGGAGAATGGCATAAAACCCGGGAGCGGAGCTGCAGTGAGCATGAGATCTGGGCCACTGCACTCCAGCCCGGGCAACAGAGCGAGACTCCGTCTCAAAAAAAAAAAAAAAAAAAAAAAAGAAAAGTTGAATTTGTTAATTGAATTTGTAATTTATTTTGGGAGTAGAGGTTCCATTCCTCATACACCCCATATCCTAAATTAATTTAGGACAAATGCCAACCTAGATATAGGATATATGAAAAATGAAACAATAAAGAATAATGGAAAGTCTTTGGAACTGAGAGAGTATGAAGTAGTGATGCAAAATATTGGGATGGAGAAAGCTTGGGATAGAAAACCAACAGTTCTGTGGAGAGGTCTGGGACTTAGTAATAGGTGAGAGTCATTTAAACTTGGGACCAGATGAAATTTATAGAGAGAGAAAGTGGAGTAAGGAAAAGAGGAGAACCAAGGACACTCAGACTGACCTTGGAGGGGTCACTTCATTTTCCTGAATTTCAGTTTTCTCTTAAAATGAGGGACTTTGATTAGGTCCCTAAGCTTCCCTCTCACCTTAATATCCTTAGATTCTGTAATAGAAACAAGGGCAAACACATAAATCATCTGGATTTGAATTTAAAACTATATGTTGTCAAAGTCAAACACATTCAACAATGGTTTCCTTAACAAAACAGCAATCTGTCGTAAGGCCAGGCATATTCAAGACTCACTTGATTGTCAGAAGCTGATTATTGTTACATTCTTTGTTCAGGAAATGGCACTTCAAGAAAGGAATGGCTTCACTTATGAAAAGCAACTGGTTCTGTGTTGATTTTGTGCTGAAATAGAGCAAGGGAAGATGATACTAAAGAGGCATGCAGTTGTAAAGTGAAGACCCTCCCACCTGTTAAGTTGAGGCCTTGATTGCCTAATGTTTTGAAATTATTTGTGCTTTGTAAAAAGAATCTGCCTAGTTATAAACAGCATGGACCCGACAGCAGCATCAGTTTTTGATCTGGTTACTTGGCCTGTGTTAAACAAATGCCAAGGAGTTAGTAGCAGGTGAATTCCAGCTCAGAGAAGTCCACCTTGAGTAGAAGGGTTGCTTTAGGGAGAGCTCCAGCCCCGATGTTGCTTTCTGCCAGGAAAGTAACTTAGGATGGACACAAACAGAACTCGTGAGTCGGAGAGTGAGGTTGAGAGGAGCAATTAATCTTGGGACTTGTGTGAAAACTAATAATACCAGGCCCTGACACTTCACTATTACTCAAGAAGCACGATGCACTTTATCAACATGGACTAATGGACTAATGCCTCCCAATTTTCCCTGTAAGGCCACTCAGTGCTCTCTTTCCTCCTCCTTTGGTGACTGGGGAAGCATGCTGAGTCACAGAGAGGTAAGTTACCTCCAATCCCCCAACAAAGGAGCTGCCAGGAGATGAAAGTCTCAGTGCAAGTTTCACCATCCACTCTGCTCGATATTTCCTAGTTTAATGAAAATAGTCCCAGTTACCTAGGAGACTTGGTATAACTTCGTAGATAGGCTAAAAGCACTTATGAGCTATGAAAATGCTCAGTTGTCAGCCTGATTTTTCCACCCTAGCTGAGAGTTACTGGCATCACTTACATAGCCAAGTGACAGTCACATGGCTTGACTTCCCAGAGTTGGAGTAAAAATGAAATGAAAACTCTAAGGCATTTTTTTTTCTCCCAGAATCTAGGTGCCCTCTATTTGAATATGGTGTAGCCCACGAATAAGATTTGGGACCCATTCCTAATGAATTAAATCAGATGCTCTGGGCATGGGACTTGGGCACCTGTTGTTTTTAAAGCTCTCTGGGGGATTCTATTCTGCGTCCAGGGCTGGAACCCACAGGCGGAGCAGAAAGGGAAGATTCCCCATTTGTTTGCTGTGGGTGCGTCGGTCAGCTTCTATGAACTGTGGTTTCCTCATACATTGAAGAAGGTTAATACTTACCTCATGCGGTTGCTGGGAAGATCAAGTGAAATTAAATAAAATGAAACACCTTATAGCAGGCACCTAGGATTTACTCAAAAGATGTCAAGAGCCTGCTCTTCTTGACTTTACTGTTGTAGAAACATTTTCTACTTATGTGGAACCAGGATAATTTTTCTATAAAATCATGATAGAAATGTAGTTCTTTATCTCACAGTCAATTAAAAGACTCAAAAACAAAGAGACCAAAACCTCTGGCTTTGGCTTTAATCAAAATTAGTCATTAAAGCAAAACAGAGTGGCAGGTGTTGCCAGGAAGCCTCAGGCCTCAGCCTCCGTGAAGGGTGGTTTCTTTGGTTTCTATTAGGCTCTTAACTGTTCATTTCCCCAAGCAGAAGCCAGAAGAGAAACCGCGGCGGGACAGAGACACTCTGTTAGATGGGTAGGGCTGGTTAGATCCTTACCTGCCAGGGAGGGCTCAGTGGGAATGGTGGTCCAGAGTGGGTAAAGAAGTGGCGGCCCCTTTCTTCTTAGAAGGTGGGTCTTTATGAAAGCAGACTTCTGGCCGTGAGTAGTAGTTGGCAACAGCCTGATTTTTCCTTTGCTTAATTTCATCCCTCTGCACCTCAGGGTATCCTGGTGCTGGTACCTCTTTCTTCCTGGCCACAGCAGGCCTGCCAATGCTTGAGGAGCTCAGCAGTCTTGATTTGATAATAAGGCCCTCCTTTCCTGGGAAACAAGTCAGACAGTGAAATGGCATTGCCACAAAACCAACTACCATCCACACAAAGCCTTATAGCCCCTTAGGCTTCACCCAGGGGGAAAGAGATCACCTGCAGCAAGGAAACATTCGTGGCCCCTCACAACCCATGGGCTGCACCTGGCTGCAGGCCCGCCTCAGCCATATCTGGGATGAGCTGTCAGTGATGCAGTAGGGGCTGCCATGAGCTCCTGCCTGCTAGCTCTCAGCAGGCTGGGGACCAGGGAAGGAACTGTGCCTCTACCCCTCGATCCTCCAGAGGGGAGCAGCAGGCGAAGAACAAGAAAGCCTGCCTGGGGTTTTGTTAGGGTCCCTGTGTTCCACAGGTGATTCCAATTGGATTCCTTTCTAGGCCTGCTAGGGAGCGCCTACCTTCATCCCCAGCTGGATTTAGTTTTGGGCAGGATGACCCAGAGTGTGGGAGATGTGGCACCATTGTGCTGGACTCA
Organism: Rhinopithecus bieti; assembly: GCF_001698545.2. Taxonomy (NCBI): domain Eukaryota; kingdom Metazoa; phylum Chordata; class Mammalia; order Primates; family Cercopithecidae; genus Rhinopithecus; species Rhinopithecus bieti. The sequence goes on along the minus strand of NW_016809835.1, from coordinate 566,772 downwards.
GAGCCCCCAGAGCTCCCTGTGGGGTTCAAGTATCATGGCCTGAGTTGCAATGCAGAGCTGCAGTCAGGCTTCTTGCGCTGTGTTCCTATCATTCTTTCTGTGTACCAAGTGCGATGCTGGGGCGATTCCTCATTCATTCAGCATTTATTGGACATCTATTATGTGTCTGGCACTGTGATGGGGGCTGAAGGTCCACGGATGAAGAAAGACACGGTACTGCCTTCGGGGATCTCAGGGTGAGTGAGAAAGACTAATGGTGGAGCAGGTATTGATTGGTTATTAGAATGCCATCCAGTGAGATAAGCATGATCATAGCTAGGAACAGAGTGTGTTGAAGCATGGAGGAGGGGCACTCAAGGTGATGAGATTCAGAATTTTACAGCAGGGGCCCTGGGTCAGGGATGGGAGGAGGCACACCTCCAAGGATTTACGTGAGGTTAATCAGTGCCCTGGGGCGGCTGACCAATCTCAGGGCACAGCTACTTGGAGAGGGACCCAGTGGGGAAGTGGAAAGTGGTGGGGTTTGGGGCAACTCCAGGGTAGAAGGCTGCCATAAGCACAGGGCTGGTCCTTTTGTCTCCTTACCCCAAGCTGCCCTCCCAGGGAAAAAGCCTGGGGCCCACCCACCCCCTTTTATTATTTTGGAAGGAGAGAGGCTACAGCACAAGGATGATGGCGGAGGCCGCTCTCGGGGCTATATTTAGAGATTGACTCCCACGTTCCAATGGAATCATAATCAGGCTTTCAGGTGGGTGGAGCAGTTGCTCGGCCAGGCAGTCTTCCTTTTGGATATGGGAACATCTCCTTCTGAACTTTGGTCAAGGAGGACCTTGGGTGTCAGCAGAAGGAAACTTGAGAAGGTACACTTTGTATGCTTGAATAAGTCCCCAGTCTGGCTGCAGCAGATTAAGACTTGTGGCCCCTTGGCATTTTCTGAAGAAATAGGATTTTTTTTTCTTCCCTCCCAGACAGTTCCCTGGTTCTATAATGAGACAGTAAGATTTGAAAATAAAAACCTATATACCTAAAATTCATCTCAATTGAAGCCACACTTGGTTTGATGCCTGCTTATAATGACCTTGGATAATTTTGATTCATTACTCAGAGTATTATGTTTGCATCAGGGGTTCTAAAATGATGTTACTTGCTTAAGATATGACTGAGATGTGATCATTTTTCATCAAGGTTTGGGCTAGTTCCATTCCTCCTGAGAATAGAAGTATGAGATGAGGATAGGTATGAGATAAGAGGCAAAGAAAAATGGAAGCCTGCATTTTCACTTTCCCCTTCCAAGGGAGCTCCAGGATGACCCAAGTTCCTTCTTTCCTTCTCTCTGTTACCTGGGATCTTTGTCCTAGACAGTCTTGGTTCATACAGCCCCAGTGCTCATTACCTCGTTAAGAATAGCTGGTCAGCATCACATAGAATAGTGATGAGTGTAGTGTGCTATGCACGTGTAGTGGATCCTCTTGTTCTTGGCAGAGATTCTATAGAGAATACAGAGAGGGGGCTGCTTGCTCATCCCACCATTTCATTTATAAATAGCCTCAGCCAGGGATCTATGCAGCTCAATCCTCCTTTCTTAAGGTTACCTTTGGGAGACTTTCTGGTGTTTGCACCCTAACAGCGATTTTGCTGTCCACATAAAAGGCCCTGATATACTCTTCATTCTGTGAAACTGAAGCTTTGGTGGTAGATATCAAGGACCAAATTTGGCAAACGGCCACATTTTTCTGGCTCAAGGCTCGTTATAAACACCTTCTACCCCAGTTTCTAGTTACTATCCCTCTCCTACCAGTTGATCAGAATTCATCCTCTTTTCCTTGCCATCAACATGTCTTTCACATTGAGTTGTTTATCCATTCAATGCACATTTAATCCAGCAGTTCCTATGTATCAGGGGAATCAAGATGAAAGGCCTGACTCTCTTTTCAAGAACCCCCGTTCCAGTGAAGATGGGGTATGCAAAATTGCTGTGTCCTACAGCAGCTGGTGTGGGTGGTAGTGTAGACACACATAGTGTGGGTGGGAATGTGAAGGAGAGTGAGTCTGAGTGGTCCAGGAGAGCCAGGGAAGTTTCTCAGTGGAAACTACCGTGGGGTTGACAGATAATTAGGGTTATTCTAGAAAGATAAGAGTGGAGAAAGCATTCTAGCAGCGTACATGAGGGCTCAAAGCCATGAAAGAATGGTAGCTCCTGGGACTGATGAATAGCCTCGTGTGACTAGAGTCTCGGCTCCATGGGGGAACTGCCACATGAGGCTGGGCCGCTGGGCCTGAGAGGGGCCAACGGGCTGGCTTATGAGGGTTTGTTTGCTTCCAGGGATAATGGAAAGCTGCTGAGGAATTTCAAAGAGCACTGGCAGGAGTAAATTTTGGTGTGATCTGTTTGACAACTGGATATGAAGTGATCAGGAGAAGAGGTGAGCCCCTCCTGCTGCTCTGCAGTGGAGCTATGGTGTGACCCCAATCCTGGGCACTAGTCCTTTCAGATGCTGTGAATATTGCTTCTTGATGTCTCACAACTGAGTCCCTCTTAGAAAATTGGCTGAAGAGAGCTACTTTTCCAAGACCATGAGGGCATGTAAAAGCTTGGTGCCTTTGCCCCAACTTGGAACTACTCTGAAGGGTCATCCCAGCCCCGGAGTGCCCTGTGGCATCCCCTGACACCTTTGTCATGACTGCTTCACAGCTCAACTCCTCCTTTTGCCTCATTCTGCTTCCTTTACTCCCTCGCTTATGTTATACCCAAGAGTCCTCCGTATTAAGCCACCTATGGCCAAATCACCGTCTCAGAGTCTGTTTCACAGGAACCTCAACCTACAACACTCTTCCTCAATCCAGAGAGTTAGAGGCCTGCCCCACCTCTCTCAGGTCAACTCTATTCCTCCAAACCTTCATGACAGTGGAACAGGGGTTGAGACTTCGACACACCATGTTTTGCAGTTTCTGATTCTTATCATACAACACAATCCATCTCCAGACACTTTTGAAGATTGTGCGGAGGGGGGTGGAGGTGTCTTCACTAATTGTCCCTTGTCCTTCAGTATATGGGAAGAATAGATTTAGGCTCTTCCCAAATAAAAGGGAAACTTTGCTGCAGTGACCAATTAGATTTACGGGTCAGTAAAATTCCACCTGGAAATTATGAAGTGTTTGCTTCGCATTTGTCTCTGCTCTTAACCGATTCAACGAGAATCTCTGGCTTATTATTTACAAAAGCTTTTAGAACTAAGAATGTTTTGGATAGGCATTAAATGCATATAGCAATATTCAGAAGATAAAAAAGAGTCTAACTGTGCTACTTTTCCTGCCTCCAACCCCCAAAACATCCCTTTCTCTTTATTTCTATAAACAACTCCACCGCAAACAACTACTGAGACTAGCTTCTTGGCACTTTCTTTTTAAAGATGAAAAATGTATCTCTCTCATTGTTTTCTGGTGGATTGATTTCCATTGATGAGGACTTGATATGTAAAGGCTGGGAGCCAGGTGCGTTGTATAATTGAACTGATCTATTTCTCAGGCTGTAGCTAATTTATAGATTTTCAGTGTTGGAAGAGTCTTTAATAGATGTTTAGTTTGAGAAACCTTTTCTAATTTCCCTCTGGAAATCTACTCACTTTGAGATGCTATGCTTTTATATATATATGTTTTAAGATATTTTTTCCTTTTTAATGTTAAACATAGCTTTTACTTTTTCATTATAATATCAGAATATACTCATGCTTGACATATCAGATAATGTAGATAAGCCCTACCCATATTACCACTATCCAGAGATAAACACCTATACATTGTTCTATACTAGAACTTTCTCTTTGTGTGTATGTATACATATGCATATATACTCTTTTAAAAAATAGGATCACACTATAATAAGTTTTTCAGTCTGTTCCTCTCTACTATTCAGTGAATAGCTTTCCATTTTAATAAATAATCATTTCAACAATTTGAACTGCCTTATCTTATAGTTTGTATTAATTAGAGTAACCTGGCTGCTATTATAAATAAACTCAATCTGTGATGAACCCACACAGAAGTTTATTTCTTGCCCTTGTACCAATCCTGAACATGCATGGGCCAGAAGGGCAGCTTTTCTCCAAGTGGGTATTCAGGGGCTCAGGTCATCTAAGGCTAATCTGTTCAACATGTGGCTTCCAAATGTCAGTGATCACACCTATCCCAGCTAGCCTGAAGAGGGAAAGTGCATGTAGGATCTCACAGGCTGGGCCGGGAAGTGGTGTGTACCATTTCCATCCAGTTTTATTGGGTGGGACTCAGGTGCATGGCCTAACTGTAGAGGAAGTTGGGAAGTGTGTCTAGCTGTGTATTAGACACAGGAATAAGCAAAAGAATTTGGACTGGGGACAGTGGCTCACACCTGTAATCCCAGCACTTTGGGAGGCTGAGGTGGGTGGATCACCTGAGGTCAGTAGTTTGAGACCAGCCTGGCCAACATGGTGAAACCCCATCTCTACAAAAAATACAAAAAATTAGCTGGGTGTGGTGGTGGGTGCCTGTAAGCCCAGCTACTATGGAGGCTGAGGCAGGAGAATCGCTTGAACCCAGGAGGTAGAGGTTGCAGTGAGCCAAGATTATGCACTGCACTCCAGCTTGGGCACCAAGAGGAAATCTCCATCTTGAAAAAAAAAAAAGAAAAGAAAAAGTGAGTGAAAAGCTAGGAGTTTCTGCCACATATTATTAATACAGTCGTCTCTTGATAGCTAAGGGGAATTGGTTCTAGGACCTCCCTTGGATACCAAAATCCATGGATGCTCAAGTCTCTGATACAAAATGATACAGTATTTGCATGTAACCTATGCACCTCCTTCTAAATACTTTAAATCAGCTCTAGATTGCTTATCATACCTAATAAAATGTAAACCATGTGCTATATTTTGTTGTTTAGGGAACAATGGTGAGAAACATAAAGTCTGTACATGTTCAGGACAGATGCAATTTTTTTTCCCAAAAACTTTTGATCCATGGTCGGTTGAAGTCATAGATGTGGAACCCATAGATGTGAATGGCCGACTGCATCGCTTTTTCTGAGATCCTTTCTGTTCCTGAAAGGCTGACCCATCCCCACAAAACGTACTGTAATAATTGTGACATAGTTGCCACTGCTCAATAGATAATGAATGAATGAACCCTACCTAGTTCTACTGTTCAGGACTAGTGAGGATCTAGTAGTTTTGTTCGGGATAGACAAGAGCCACCACTCAGGTCATGGAGGAAAAATGGAGTAGGAACTTGATGTCTGAGAAGGCAAAACCTTCTTAGGGGGAAGGCAGGGTACAGGGCCTGGACTAGAAATAGAGGTAAAAGGAATGTAAACGTCCTAGACGTTAAGAGGATGCTGACCAAAAACAGTCTGGACTTGCATTGTTAGGGAACCTGTGTTATTTTTTTTCCCCCCATAAACCAGATAAAGCTTACCTTTCTATAAGCCTTGATGTTCTGGTTTACAATCCTTGATGTGTTTTTGGTCTCTATCTTCATGACATGCTTGTGTTTGTAGAAAAGAAGTATTCTGTTACTCTTGTGAAGACAGGCCTGAAAGTACACTGTTGAGGACTTACTCTGAGAAGCAGGGATGTCTCTGTAGCCTAGGAAATGCCACAGGCCCCAGAGGATTGGCAATGAGACTCTGGAGTGACACCCAGAGAAACAAGTGGTGAGGACAGCTGGTATCCTGGCATTGCCTAGTAGACAGGATGGAGGCCTTCATTGATAGAACAATTTTTTAATGCATTAGATGGTCTTGATAGTGACACTGGGCAGGAAGGTGGGGCAAGGGAGGCTATCCCAATTCTCCATGTACCCTCGGCACAGTACAGCCTGAAAGGACCAGTGTCTTGTTCTCCTCTTGTCAATCTCGTAAGTGTAATGACTGGTGCTAAGGCAACTAGTGAAGGAGGGTGGAGCCAGGCCCAGAATTCCCTCCGCACTCCAAGCCCTGGTTTTATTGTAATGTCAAGAGCCAGTAAGTAGGGTGCATGATCTTTCATTCTGATTTGGCTGCCCCTGCCCTCCACCTATCCATCAGGGAATAATTGATTTCTCACTGTACAGTCTAGTCCCCCCATTATATACTTACTCTTAGAAAGTATGTACAGATACTGGGCGTGGTTTCTTCTTCCCTATAGGAGGGTGGCAGGAAGAGCTCCTCCCATAGGCTCTCATAGTCAGCTGTTTTTCCACAGGTCCAGGAACACAGCAGCTCTGTTTCACAGTTGTCCTACTTGGGGAGTGGACTGAGGGCTGAGGCATCCTAAAGGCCTTTTTTGTAGGATTGGACATGGCCTACCGGAACACACAGGTCCCTGGAGGAAGATGAAGTAGTATGCTCAGTCCTCTGCCCCAGTGCATCTTCAGAAGCTGGTGGCCAGGCAGCCAACATCCAGGGGCAGGTGTATATCCTTCGGGGCTTATGAATCCACCTTCTTTCTTCCTACAAGGGGAAAAGTGGTGATTGGGTCAGGTAATTTTAGTTTTGGATAGAAGTTCTGATCATTTAATATTTTACAACTTACATGAAAATCAGCTTAACGTGTTGAAGGCTACTTGCTTTTCAGTGGAATTTTAAATGGTGCAGCAATTACTTTGGTTGCTGTAAAAGCTTGGAATGAGTCAAGTAAAGAGTCTATATAGTTTCCTTTCAGTATCCCCAGTGGCACATGTAGTTATTAAGATTTAAAGCATTTTGGCCTTGAGATCATAAAATTCCTAGAGCTAGGGGGAAGGGGTGGAGATGAAGGGACAAAGGAAAGGAAGAAGGGTAAGAGGATTCTTGCAAATACCCTCAGCTGTTAACATTATTTTATAGAGCACTGTCCATCTGAAAGTCTTGGAGCGCTCTGAGGGTCATACCCTCAATCCTCACACTGTCCCCTTGCAGGAATAAAGGCAGCTGGCAATAGGTATGAAATATGAAAGAAGATGGGGAGTCAGTAGGATGCCAAATGTCACTCAAGTAGCTTTTTACCATGAGCGCGGGGCTGGTGGTCCCAACTCCTTTTTGAATGCAGGGACTGCTCACAGGAACTTGCCATGGACTGAGTAAAAGAACGAAGCCCGCTATCTTGCTTTATGACCCATGGCAGGGGTACACTAGAATTGAACATGATGAAAAATCATTTAAATTGCATTAGCAACAAGGCTAGGCTCTTGGGCTGGGCCAAATGATAACTTTACTTGCCTCTAATTTATGAGGTTGTTTGCTTGGATGTGGCTACCGGAGCTACAAAAGAGCATAAAATACTCACTATTTAAAATGAGTGAAAAAGTTGCACATAGATGGGTGGAGGAAAGGAACATCATGCTCTTTATTCTAGCCCCTCCCCCAGCACTTATTCCCCACCCAATGAATCTCATTAGTTGGTGCATAAGGGATGAATTGTACTTTAGTCATGGTTGAATGTATCCCATTTCCTTTCGGTATTTCGAGACTTTTTAAAAAAATATATAATTATGCTTTTGTGATGAGAGAGGTATTGGGATTCTCTGGGGTTTGGGAATACCTTTGCTTTATCCTAAAAGCACCTGTCTATTCCCTCAGTGCAATGGTTTCTAATCCTGCCTAGGATGGAGAGATACAAAATGGGCTTCTAATTTCATGGTTGAAGTGAGAAGAGATAATATCAGCTCAGTTCCCTGCATAAAAATTGTTTCTCATACAAATCTTCTAGAAATTTGTCTTTGTCGCTGCAACACTGTCAGAAGGATAACCTTGTATATATGTGTACATACAGTTTTCATTCACATGCATTTATAAACTGATCATGAAAAGAAGTTCTTTTCTTTACCCAAGATTTAAGCAGTTCTGTGTTATCAATATGAGTGCCAGGTGATTTCTTTTAAGCATTTTGTAACATGCCCTAAGATACAACCATGGCAAGTGTCAGGTATATCAGCCTTTGCCGGGAGCAATATTTCAGGCATCCTTAATGGTGGTTACCTCAAAATGATCATTCCTGCACAGACTCAGCATATTGTTTATGGGCATTTGCTGCAATGTAATAGAAAGGGAGCTGAGACAGGAGAGGGTTAAGGAAAATAAATGGGGTCCAGTGTGAACATCTTTCCCCCCTTTTCAGCTTTTTAGAAGATAAATGTTTCAGATTTCAATCTGTGCTTCCCAGCAGTTCTTTGGGAACACTACAGTCGGCCCACAAAAATCGCTACTGCTGAGCCAACCCTAGATAATGCGTCTCAGCAGGGATGACATAATGTGCTAAAAGAAGACTATGATGTAATGCCCATCTCAGAAATCAGAGCCAATTTCCGTTACAAAGCCTTGGAGTCTAGCAGGAGGTAATGAGCTAGCATAAATTGTGCAGCACAGAAAACTTCTAGGTCTGATATTCCAATCTGCATTTTTAAAGGCAAAAAAATTAAAAATGAAACAGAATTCCTAGATTTGCTGGGCGCAAGAGCATCTGCTCACCAAGAGGCCTTGCCCCCTTCCAGTTTGGACAGGCTGATACTCCAGGCTCCCTGGATCACCTTGGCCCATGTGGGAAATTGTTGTCTGGGTCTGTAATCTGCACAAAGTGGTGATGTAATTTATAATGTAATTTCAAATTTGTTTCTGCAGATAATGTTTGAGGAGAGGGTGTGGTGTTTGAAGGAGATCGTGCCTTCCCTGAAATGTTGGGATAAGTAGGCTGGAAATGCTTAGGAGGAAGCTGGGGGTGAGGAGTGCTGAAGAAAGTCAGAATCACCTTGAAAATTTTATTAGGTGCAACTTGCTCTGGCACGCAGAAGTCTGTGCATGGGGAACCTAAAGGCTCCCAGATAACAAATCTCCTGTAGCCTCCCGTGGATTAATTATGCATTCTGACCTCCTGGGGTGTAGCTTGCCTGGCAACCAGCAACTAGGGTCCAGCTCTTTGTCCTGTTTAACAGAAATGTTGAAAACAGATATAAATTCACGTAAATAATGATCTAGAGTTCCAGAGAATAAGGAAAGAAGCACGATCTTTGATTTCAGAAGTGTTCCATCCTCACTACAGCTTTCTATTTTAGTTCATGCTTTCCTTCATTTTATTTTTAATTGCTTGGAGTGTTTGCATGAGGAACACATTTCTATTTTACTTGCCTTCTATGATTTCTCTTATGTTCCTCACTTGGGCCTTGATCCTGTAACATGCCCTACATAGCAGCAACTCCCTCTGGATGGAATAGTAGTGGTTTTGTGTCACTGCTTGCTGAAGATCAGGCCTTCAGAGCCACAGACCTGGGGGGAGCGGGAGTGTGTGTGACAGCATTGGCAGAGAACTGCTGGCTTCACAAACTGCTACTGTGTCTTTAAATAGGGGATAAACATCAGGAGCAGATGAAAATTTTCTGGTATAAGAAAATGAGAGAAATGAAACAGAAAACATGTCATACAGGCTGAAGAGAAGTTGCTTCTATGACATGCAAACTGAAATGGCATTGCTTTCTAGACCTTTCTGTAAAGTGCCAGCCAGTCTTTTATTCTTACTTGCTAAAAGGATGGTCACCATCAGAGCCACTGGTGGTCATTTGCAGAGTAATCATGGGTCAAATATTGATACTATTAATACTATTAACGATGATGATAATTTTTAGCCAGTGTTTTTTAGTGTGTAGCAGGTGTTATCCTAAGGTCTTTGTATTAATTGTCTCATTTAATTTTTACCAGGACCCTCTGAGATAGGTACTAGTATGATCCTTTCCATTTTACAGAAGAGGAAAACTGAGGCTCGGAAGGTTTAAATAACTTGTTATGTTTGCACACCTAGTACGTGGCCCAGCTGGCACTAACATTCTCGGCATAACCACCATGGAGCACTAGTTTTCAGATGCCACAAGGGTTAGGTAGAGATGATCCCTGTCTTTAAGCCAGGTATTCCATGGGGCAAATGAATTTGTCACGTTAACATTTGCATAAAGCAAAGGATTTTTGCCTTTTATCTTTGTATTGCATCACTAGGCCCCTGTTGGGTATGTACCAAGTACTCACTAAATGTTTGCTGAATATTAGAGGAGGAGGAGAGGGAGAAAGAGGCAGAGAACAAGTGCACAAAGAAATAAAGTGTAAATCGAATAGAGAGCTCAGTGAGAATGACATGGAGTCAGGTTGCTTCTAGTTTATCAGAGAAGACTACCTGAGGAAGATGATCAACAGTGTGTCTGCATTCACAGCTAAATAAGATGAAAGGGCTATTGCTTTTTGTTTCCAAATTCTTCAGCATCTGACTAGGTGATTAAGGCTGCTCAGTGAATAGGTGTTAGAGATACGTGAAGATTGAATTCTTTATTAATAAGGACCATTCATGGATAGGTTCTTGCTAATTCAATAATGTCAATTTTAAACAAAATCACTGATATAAAAAGGAATGGGGAACTGGGTGCAGTGGTGCATGCATGTAGTCCCAGATACTCAGTAGGCTGAGGCAAGAGGATCACTTGAGCCCAGGAATTTGAGTCCAGCCTGGGCAACATAATGAGATCCCATCTCTACAATAAATAAATAAATAAATAAATAAATAAATACATAGATAGATAAATAAATACATAATAAAAATGAATGGGGACAGGAGCATATATTTGACAGAAAGAATATAGTATAGCAGAATAATTGATTTGGGCAGTTTGTAATATATTATCTTTTTTACATTCAACAGCTATGGGCCCACCACTATATTATTATGTGCAAAATGAGTACACAACAGAAAAGAGATTGAGACCTCCTGTGCTCTTTTTCAGCATCAGATATCTGTGATATCTAATGTCTATTTGCTTATTCTATCCTTCTACCCTCTGAAAACGTATGGAAGAGACAATACAGTTAAAAAACTCATAGCAAATGAAACATCCTTAATATATAATAAAATCATTCATCAATCAATATTGGTAAGTTCAAAATCTCACACTTTCAAGTGTCTGCTTGACGTGGTGGAATTTTATTTGCATCACAAACACCCTAGGAACTGCTCCTCCAGCCTTCACACCAAATTATTCCTGTTCTTCCTGTATTAGTGGTGTGGTGATGCTGTCTCCTCTCCGTTCTCGTTGGAGTGCTCTTTATCTCTCACTCTGATGATCATAAGCGGATTCCTTCCTCTAGTGTCTCTCATCTCTGGTCTCTAATTCATCGAGGCCCAATGAATCTGCCTAAAGACAGGCCCTCTGAAGAATGGTCCGTGGCTGCCTGTCACTTAAAGAATTTACCACAAGCTTTCTGGCTTCTTCTTGATACTCTGCAACTTGACTTCCAAAACACGCTTCCCACTGTGTCTCCCTTCATTTATCTATCCCACATATTAGCCAAACCATTAGTTCCTAAGCAGATCTTTTATTTTTATGCCTTTTTTTCAATTTACTTTTCCAGAAAGCTCACTCTTCCGTGACCTCTTACTGTGTTTAAGCCCTTTCCACCCTTCAAGTCCCTGCTCAAGAAGCCACCTCTTTGATAAGTATTTCTTGTATCTTTCCAACTGGAAGTGACAGACTCCCTCTCTGGACCCCACAATACTCAGGCTGAGCCTGTCTTTAGGTACCTAGCCGACTCCTCACCATGGCACAGTTGTTGATATGCAATGTCACAGTCTTAGAATTTTGCAACCAGGAGGCATATTTTTCTTCTCCCTTATTAAATGGTACATTTCTAGAGGCAAGACTATGTCTCCTTCATATTTATGTCCCTTAGAGTGTGCAGCATAGTTCTTAGCACATGGCAGATGTTCAGTGGATGATTGTCAAATCAATGAAATGAGCATTAAAATCCTCAGTTGCAATATTAACTATGGAAGCATCTATAGTCCCAAAGCTGGAAAATGGGGCTCATTTAGATGTTCCTATCTCTGCCTCTTTTTGCCCCTTGGATATGGATGACCAAGGATACCTGGTTTATCTGAGGAGGCCAAAAATAACAAAATATATAGTTGGAAAGAAAAGGGTGATTATAAAGGATGACAAGGAAACCAGTTTCTAATTGGCTTTGTCTAATCTTTTTTTTTTTTTTTTTTTTTTTTTTTTTTTTTTTTTCTTAGGCCTTTTTTTTTTTGTGTTTCTTTCCCACCCCTCTTGCCTTCCTCTTGTTCTCCACACTTTTTGACCCATAGTGAGGGCCACGAGTGATTGACAGAATTTGGAAAGATAGTAGTAGATTGCCTGCTCCATGGAAATTTTTTTTGTTCTCCTGAATTATTATGTGAGTTAAGGAAATTTAAGTCTTGCTTTCTCATTTTATAAAATGAAAGGGTGATGATGGATTAACCCTACTTTTCCTTATAGCATAAGAATCTGTTGAAATCTAGTAAGAGACGGTACTAAAAGTATTTTTTCCCTCACTTGGGCTGGTGAGTTTTTGAGTAGAACATTGACATTTTCTTTGCTACCGATACCTTTACAGAGCATATATAGAACAAAATTGCACAGCACCAAATAAAATCCATTCGTGCTAAACCTTGAGAGGGTAGAAAGGATATGAATTGATTGGTACAAAAAGTTACAAGGCTAAAGAAATTAGGGTCCTGTAAAATCTAGCCAAGTAGAGAAAAGGGTGGCTATTCTCAGGTGAAACATAGGAACTGGAGGGGTGGCCTTTTCTGGAAGTTGATGTAGGCACATGCGTCTCTGAATTCAAGAAAAAAAAAAAAAGGCTTTTCTTGGCCATGCTGAAGCTCCTGTGAAAAGACCCGTTAGTGAGCCTCCATCCCTGAATAGCTATGATGCAACTCCACCTCTGACATCCTTAAAGCATTTCCTCTGACTGAAGATCACAAACTCAGACTATTCAGGTTGACTTGAAGCCTACTACTTCCTGCCTAAACCAAAATAACCATGAGCCAGGTCAAAGGATAAGATCGTTTTGAACTGATCAGTAGAAAAGATGATAATGAGATGGGTGCCAGCAAGAAGATGTTGCTTCCATAGACGGGTCCCAGAGTCTTCTGCCCATGCTGGGTAAATAGGGCAGGGAGAAAAGACCACCCAGGAGATACATGTGGATCATGCACAGTTCTCTGTGACTACCTACCGGCACCCTCCTTCCAGGAATGAACTCACCACTGACTTCAAAAGGAGTGCAGCCCATGCCTGCTGTTGACCACAGTCTTGTTACCAACACCTTATGGTTAACTGAATCAAAAGCTTCCGACAGGTCTAAAATTAGCCTGGCTAAACATATCATTAAGGAGTTAGGGAGGAGTGTGAATGACCTTCCTTCAGCCCTGTCTCCCATATCCAGTCAGCTGTGGGGGCTCACTGGGGTGCTAAATTGGGCTTTTAGGCTCTGGAAATAAATGACCCTTTAGATTGATTTTTTTATTGCCTGAAGGTGCATATTTTTGGAAAGTTTGGAAGCATTCTGTTCATCTATTTTGAATCATTTGAGTATAAAAATGTGGCATTTTCACACTTTGGGATATTCAAGTCCCCTATTCCTTTTCTAAAATCTCTAATATTTTTTTAAACTCTTCAAATTAGTTTATTTAAAGGCCAAATTTGATTTCCTCACAGTTTCTGAGGTAGAAATGTAACTTTACCAGCTTTGAGGGGGAACAGTCATGGAGTCATGGTAGTTCACTGAAAAGAAGTTATAAATAGGTGGGAACACTATTCTAAGCATTACGTTTCTGGTAGGAATTTAAATCCCCATGGAGAAGAGTGGCAGAGGTACGGTCTGTGTGTGTACTTTTTTACACGTACCTTTAATGGCAGACTAAAAAGTTTATTCTCTTTATCTTTGCTATTCAAGGGCACCCTTATCCTCCATTTCTTTCCAAGTTCCCAGCATAAAAGACCCAGGGGAAGAAAATAGAGATGACATGGTAGCATTTCTGAACTCTTGCTTGACATGAGCCAGACTATTTCAATTTCTTTACTTTCCAGCCCAATTATTTTGAAATTCATTTGTCTTCTGACTAAGCCAGCATATCCCAGTGTATGTTTCCTAGAACACCAGGTCTGCAGGATGTTAATAGATGTCACTTGGAAAAAGAGTTTTGAGTTAAACAGATTTTTTTCTGCTGGGCTTCTTTCTCAGGTTTCCTAGTGTGTGATGTGAATCTTCAAGAAGGAAATATGGTATGTAACATGTCCCAGGTTTATTGGCCCTGGATGGCCTTCTTTCCTTCCTTCCTCTATTTTTCTGTTTATTAAACCAAGTATCTAGAGGATTGGTGTTTTGGGGAGTGCAGCCTGGGAAGTAATAGGTGATGGTATTTGAAATTTCAGAATTCTATCTCTTTCAGTTGACTGAGCAGCTCAGCTTCCTGAAAGTGATCATTTAGACTGGATACTGGTATGTTCCAGGTCTGGGTGGTGGCCCTGGACAGTCCCTTGTCCTCCCTGAGCCTCAGTTACTTCATGTATAAAATTAGAGAGCTGGGCTGAATGGCCTGTGGGACCACTTACTATACACCCTCCCCAAGTTCCCACAAGGTGGACAGTAGTCCTGGGACTCAACTACTCTGCCCCTCAACCACAGCTGCTTGGACTAGGGGTAGAACAATGTTATCTGTTCAGGTTTGAGGGATGTACTTTTTTGGTTTCTTCTTTTTTGGATATTGCCAAAAAGTCATCAACAGTGAAAGAATAAGTCTCAGAAATTTTAGACTAAAGGAAATCCTTTAATAAAGGGCAGGTATCTGAAAATAGAAGCTTGGCCAGAAAGTGGCACCTCTGCCAGGATTTTAATGGAGGCTTCACAGTACAGCTAAGGTCATTTTCATGATTTTTAATTAAAGTGTGTCTATCCTAATGCTGTAATTATAAACAGACTGTTGTCAAGTCAAGGAGCATTTGCCCTTCAATCATTGTATTTCAAGACACCGTCTACTTTTGACAAGTGACAAATGTCTTTAGTTTGGTGTTTACTATAGAACAATGTAGCTTTTAGAGTTGTGTCATATTCTCTCTGGTTCTTCCCCCTCAAACCCAGAGCCTGCTGCAAACATTTGAAAAGCCCTGACTGGATATAAGGCTCATATTCTATTTGAAGACACCAGACTCTAAACCCCTCTGGGCTTCAATTTCTTGTCTGTGAAGTGAGATCCTGATTATACTGTCTTGGGAGGCACACCAGCAAAGGTTTCTCCATCCTTCTGCAGATCAAAATTTACCCACCTCAGCTTCCCAAGCTGCAGTAGGTTAGGTATTCATAGCTTCGTTACTTTCTTGGAGATTTTTCTCTTTGCAGCAAAACACTCTTAAATATATGCTGCCGTATTTCAAAGAAGGTATTACTCCTGATGCAAATGTCATATTCTGAAGGTGGCAATAGTGTTTCAATGACAGGCATATTTGGAGCCATCTTCAATCATACTTCTTAGGCAGCTTCCTCCTTGGCCAAGTGTGCTTAGCCTTTAATAACAGTGTAGAGAAACAAGGAGTGAAGCCTTGCTATCTACACCCCATCCCTACTGATGCAGTTTGGGTATTAGTCCCCATGCACATCTCATATTGAAATGCAACCCCCAGTGGAGGTGGGGCCTGGTGGGGGGGGTGATTGGATTATGGGGGTGGATTTCTCATGAATGGTTTAGCACAACCCCCTTCTTGCTATCCTCGCTATAGTGAGTGAATTCTCATATCTGGTCATTTAAAAGTGTGTGGCACCCCCTCCCACCCACTCTTTCTCTTCTTTCTGCTCTGGCCATGTGACATGCCTGCTTCCTCTTTGCATTCACCATGATTGTAAGTTTCCTGAGGCCTCCCCAGAAGCTGAGCAGATGTTTGCACCATGCTTCCTATAAAGCCTGCAGAATCATGAGCCTATTAAACCTCTTTTCTTAATAAATTACCAAGTCTCAGGTCTCTCTCTCTCTCTTTCTCTCTCTTTTTTCTATCTTTCTCATCTCTCTCTTTGGGACAGAGAGTCTTGCTCTGTTGCTCAGGCTGGAGTGCAGTGGTGTGATCTCAGCTCGCTGTAACCTCTGTCTCCCAGGCTTAATCCTCCCACCTTAGCCTCCTGAGTAGCTGGGACCACAGGCATGAGCCACCATGCCCAGCTATTATTTATTTATATTATTTTGAGAGGAGATTTTGCCATGTTGCCCAGGCTGGTCTCAAACTCCTGAGCTCAAGAGATACACCTACCTTGGCCTCCCAAAGTGTTGGGATTACAGATGTGAGTTACCGTGCCCTACCTAGGTATTTCTTTATAGCAATGCAAGAATGGCCTAATACACCCACCTTGGCTCAAATAAGCAACACAAGATCAGAGAGGCAAATATAGTACTTGTTTGTGTATTGGGGAATCGTGGGAAAGAATATCTTCCCCAGTAGAAATCACTACATGGCTATCATAAGTCTACATTTGCCCTTTAGGTCTATAAAGGGAGGCTTTGCTGTACCAGTTTCTCCCACAGCCCCTTGCTCATAAATCAACTCCCCATTCCCAAGTTCCTCCAACGTAGGCAGTAGATTGTGTGACCTGGCTCAGGTCCCCTAGCCACAGCTAATTGGAACAGGAGTAGACATCTGCCCCCAGGAGAACAAGTACTTAGGCTGAGCTGATCAGTGATATTTTTTTTTCTCAAGAATTTGAACTACCAGACTCAGAATTAAACATGCTTGAGACTGTAGAGACAGACCTGGCAACACTGGGTTAGTATATGCATGTGGCCAGAAGCAGCAGGAATGGCGTGGTTGCTGCTCTCATTCTAAAGACATGTGCTCTTTAGTGCCCCCCTGTCCTCATGTATGCGACTTGTCTGATAATCACCTTCCTCCTCCTCCATGCGTTAGAGTTTGCTCCTTAATACTTCAATTATGCTTTTGCCCAAACTTTTATCATCCTCTCATTTCTCTTTTCCTGAAATTTGAACTGAGAAATTCTTACAGGTATGACCTACCTGTTGGTTTCTTTCCTATCTATAAAAAAAAATTGTCTGTTTGTCTACTAGTACATGATGGAGGAATGGCTGGATGGATTTTCATCGCATTTTTGAAGAGTAAATTTAGATGGTCTGACTTAAAATACAGGCTGTGTGAAAGCCATGAAATATGAAATTTACCTTTTTGGGATGCATGAGGATAGCTCAAAGAGGAATTTCAGACGTTTCCTAAACACCTGCTGATATTGATTTGTGATCAAGTTGCTTTTGGGCAATTGGCTCTAGCTGTCTTGAATGCTGTATGTAATTTGATGTAGAGGTTGAGGTCATTTGGGAACTAAAGGAGAATTGAGCATTTATGTGTTTCTGTCACAGGAGTCTGGTAGGAGCCATCTCTGCCCACCCTCAACCAGGGATGGTTTGGTTTTCTGCTGAAAACATTTGAATCACTTTAGGATTAAAGCCAGATAGAAGAATAAAATTAAAGAGACAGAAGAGGCTTCCTACATTTGGTTCCTAAGAAGCTAGACTCTTCCACAGTCAAAGGACAGCACGACTGATTTAATAATACTCAGTCCCTGGGCTTCCATGAGCTCATAGAGAGGAGACTTTGAGGAGATTCAGGGAGACCAAACCATGTGGGATTAAATAGAGGCTTGGGGCTGGAACTGTTGTCTCAGGGACTGAAGGGTGGACTGCATGGCTAGATGCCCTGGCTATATCTACAGCGTAGTATGATGCCAATAATCTGGAATTTTGTTTGAGTTCAGCATTTTTTTTTTTTTCCCCAGCGTATTTCTCATAAAATGTAGAAAGTAATTTCTTGGACATCGAGCTGCTGTCAATGATAACAAATGTATTGTATATATTTTTTCTAAATTCCTGGAAGCTGCCTTAGCACATGGTGGGGTATAAAATAACTCCTCCCTTGCGTTACATTAAGTGGGTTTTAAAAGATGATGGGTGATACATTTTCTTCATAAGATTAGAATTTGGGGGAAATTTTGATGATGTATCCTGCAGCAATTTCAATGACATTTGGCAGGTTTTATTTTCTGTTGGTGATGGTTCTGCAATGAGCTGGATATTGTTTTAAACACCGTGAATTGCAAACTTCATAAACTGAGGGGAAGTGGAAGTGGTTAGAAAGGCCACTTACAAAAGTCGGTTGAGTTTGCATGCACAATTTAAAATTTATGGAGGCTTCTTTGTTATTAAGAATGACAGCAATGAAAATAATATTTTTAATAAGGTGACAGGATGACTTTACCTACTAATAATACTCCTAACAATCACATAATGTAGGCAATTTTTGCATCTATGTTCTAATGTTGAGAGATTAATTGACTAAATGACTAAATGACACTGCTGGAAGCTGAGTTAAGGACTCAAGTCCAAGTCTTTTCCTACTGTTCCTCATATAATTCCAAATCCAGTCCTGTGGTGTTCTCTCTTTACAGTTATTCTTTGTTAAAAATTAACCAGAAACAATAAACAAAGCAAAAACAATGAAGTATTCAGGAGGAAAAGTACGTGGGACAGTTCTTGTGCCCACCTCACATCCTCTCGCCTTACCTTTTACCCTGGTTATTGCCGTGGAAATCAGATACACCATTTATCTTCTGCTTTCTGTCTCCAGGATTTTCTGACTTTGCAGTGTGGGAAACCTGAAGGCATCCTCTAGTTCATTCTCATGCTCGCGTAAGTCTAGAAATGAGAACTAACATCCATGGGCAATCTTTGACTAACACACGGTGATAGCTGGTCAGTAAATGCTCCCTTTCTGATTTCTTTTATATATCTTCACAGTATACCTTGTTTTGATTTTCCCTTCTTTCTTGTTTCATTCTTTCCAGTTCTCAGCCATTTCCTGATTCCTTTCCATAAATAAATGATTCACATGCAAACCTTGATCTCAGGTCCTATTTTCTAGGAAAAAACCTAAGCTAAGACAAAAAGTTTCTGCAACACCAGCTGTAAGGCTACTCACTGATTATAGTGGGCATTTGTTGTTTCTGGCACTCAGTATTCACTTTCTTTTTTTAAATACTTTAAGTTCTGGGGTACATGTGCAGAATGTGCAGGTTTGTTACATAGGTGTACACGTGCCATGGTGGTTTGCTGCACCCATCAACCCGTCATCTACATTAGGTATTTCTCCTAATGATATCCCTCCCCTAACCCCCACCCAACAGGCCCTGGTGTGTGATGTTCCCCTCCCTGTGTCCGTGTGTTCTCATTGTTCAACTCCCACTTATGAGTGAGAGCATGCGGTGTTTGGTTTTCTGTTCCTGTGTTAGTTTGCTGAGAATGATGTTTTCCAGCTTCATCCATGTCCCTGCAAAGGACATGAACTCATCCTTTTTTACGGCTGCATAGTATTCCTCCATGGTATATATGTGCCACATTTTCTTTAGCCAGTCTATCATTGATGGGCATTAGGGTTGGTTCCAAGTCTTTGTTATTATGACCAGTGCTGCAATAAACATACGTGTGCATGTGTCTTTATAGTAGAATGATATATAATCCTTTGGGTATATACCCAGTAATGGGATTGCTGGGTCAAATGGTATTTCTAGTTCTAGATCCTTAAGGAATCACCACAGTGTCTTCCACAATGGTTGAACTAATTTACACCCCCACCAATGTGTAAAAGTGTTCCTTTTTCTCCACATCCTCTCCAGCATCTCTTGTCTCATGACTTTTTAATGACCAGCATTCTAAGTGGTGTGAGATGGTATCTCATTGTGGTTTTGATTTGCACTTCTCTAATGACCAGTGATGATGAGCTTTTTTTCATGTTTGTTGGCTGCATAAATGTCTTCTTTGTGAAAAGTGTCTCTTTGTATCCTTTGCCCACTTTTTGGTGGTTTTTTTTTCTTGTAAAATTGTTTAAGTTCTTTGTAGATTCTGGGTATTAGCCCTTTGTCAGATGGAACAAATTGCAAAAATTTTCTCCCGTTCTACAGGTTGCCTGTTCACTCTGATGATAGTTTCTTTCACTGTGGAGAAGCTCTTTAGTTTTATTAGATCCCATTTGTCAATTTTAGCTTTTGTTTCCATTGCTTTTGGTGTTTTAGTCATGAAGTCTTTGCCCATGCCTATGTCCTGAATGGTATTGCCTAGATTTTCTTCTATGGTTTTTAAGGTTTTAGGTCTTATGTTTAAGTCTTTAATCCATCTTGAGTTAATTTTTGTATAAGGCAGGGGTTCAATTTCAGTTTTCTGCATATGGCTAGCCACTTTTCCCAACACCATTTATTAAATAGGAAATCC
>NW_016809835.1:497796-546154 GCF_001698545.2 Rhinopithecus bieti | reverse complement strand
AAAAAAAAAAAAAAAAAAAAAAAAAAAAAAAAAAAAAAAAAAAAGCAGGGGTTGCAATCCTAGTCTTCGATAAAACAGACTTTAAACCAACAAAGATCAAAAAAGACATAGAAGGGCATTACGTAATGGTAAAGGGATCAATGCAATAAGAAGAGCTAACTATCCAAAATACATACACCTAATACAGGAGCACCCAGATTCGTAAAGCACATTCTTAGAGACTTACAAAGAGGTGTAGACTCCCACACAAAGATCAAAAAAGACAAAGAAGGGCATTACCTAATGGTAAAGGGATCAATGCAACAAGAAGAGCTAACTATCCAAAATATATACACCTAATACAGGAGCACCCAGATTCGTAAAGCACATTCTTAGAGACCTACAAAGAGGCGTAGACTCCCACACAATAGTAATGGGAGACTTTAACAACCCACTGTCAATATTAGATCAACGAGACAGAAAATTAACAAGGATATTTAGAACCTGAACTCAGCTCTGGACCAAGGGGACCTAATAGACATCTACAGAACTCTCCAATGCAAATCAACAGATTATACATTCTTCTCAGCACCACTTTCTTTTTATGATTACCGTAGCCTGGTGTCCCCTTTTCTAATTCAGTTTATGTGGCTTTGGGGTATACCTGATTCCATTCCCTGATGCTATATGACCCAGGTCACAGTCTGGGTTTAGAGGTGAACATGTGACCCAATCAAATGCTCTGAGACTTTTTTTTTTTTTTTTTCCTGAGATGGAATGTCACTGTGTTGCCCAGACTGGAGTGCAGTGGTGCGATCTCAGCTCACTGCAACCTCCACCTCCTGGTTTCAGGTGATTCTCCTGCCTCACCTCCCAAGCAGCTGGGATTACAGGCACCCACCACCATGCCTGGCTAGTTTTTGGATTTTTTAGTAGAAGCGAGGTTTTGCCATGTTTGCCAGGCTGGTCTCAAACTCCTGACCTCAGGTGATCTGCCCACCTTGGCCCCCCAAAGCGCTGGGATTACAGGCGAGAGCCACTGCGCCTGGCCTGGTCTGCTCTGACACTTTTACTGTGAATAGCACTCTTGTTTCTGTGTGCAGGGTCTGTACCCTGAGAGGCCGAGAGGTCCATGGTGCCAATGTCATCATGCAGCCGTATGGGAATTGAGACCAAGGAAGGCAGGACTAATTGAAAGGAAAAAAGCCATGTCCTAATCATATTATTTGAGTCCTGAGTTCATTTATGCACTAAACCAGATCCACCCCTGAACTTTAGTGTAAGTAAAGTTTAGTCTGTGTAAGCCCGTAATTGCCTTTTGCCCAAACTGCTTACTGCAATGAATGTGTCCCAAGTCTAAGTTTGGGCCTTTCCCTGGACTCACACATATCAGGAGGTATCTCATTTTCCGTCACATAAGTACCCTCCCAAAAGGATTAAGGAAAACTGCCATGCAGAGAGAGACTTTTTCCCCATCCCCATTCATCCAATCAAGCCAAAATGGTGAAATAATTTGTGGCAATGCTTCAATCTTCCCTCCTAGAGGAATAGCAGATTTTTAATATCTTTGCTAATGAGATCATGGAAGTTGTGGCTAATATGGAATCATTTCTGCTTGATGAAAGGGGTGGGTTAGCTGTGTAGTGATGGCTTTGATGTGACTCACTTCTGGGGCCCTACTGTCCTCTTTCAATTTCTAGAATCGTTTAGGAGGGATGCTTGGTACTAGGCTGTAGAATAAGTCCACACAAAGATAATATATTCACAAGCATTACTAGTGGTGGCTTGGGTAGTCCAGGTTTTTTCTTCTATCACACTTTGCACCTCAGATTTCATTTTCTTCTTATTTATGCTTGTTTTGCTTATCCAAACTCACGGCCTCCTTCCCTAATCTAAATCAGTGTCTTATGCACATCTGTGTCTTCTGAGGAAGGATAACTCAGATTTAGAGGAGTTTTAGCAGAAAGACCTATTTGGTGGGGTATAGTAGCTAATTGCCCTTCAACTCTGCTCCTGCTGCTAGATGCCAATCCATTTCTAACCTACCTGAGGCTGTGATGCAGCGAAAGCCTCCCTAGGCAGAGAAGTAGGAGCTTCATACCGGTCTTGAGATATCCCAAGCTACTGAAAATCTTAAGGGGAGCCACCTCAATCCCTGGAGCATATTTGGCTTCAAATTGCCTCAAATTCCAGGGATATGAAAATATCACTGCCCTCTTAAAGGATCAGTAAATCCAGAAGCTCATCTCCATCAGTTCGCCATTCTCAAAGCCTGCTCTCCATAGGCTGAACAATTTTATAGTTTTCTTAGTTCTTGGAGGTATAGAAAGCTCTAGAAGAGGTGCCCAGAGTCACTCTGGGACAAATATAAGGGCCTAAGGCAGACTTGAAGACAGGTATCCTGAATCGAAAGGAAATGCCAGACTAAAGAAAGGTTCTGTTCATCATAGTAGGCTTCCTGAGAATGCCTTTTTTCCTGGGGACGAGATCTACTGGTATCCATCCAATCATGTTCTCACAGTTAGTTGTCTTTTGAGGACAATGCTTTCCTTTGAGACAGCCCTCTTTATCTCTGGCATCAGGGTTTCCATGACAGTTGCCAAAGGCCGTTGTGGCTCAGTGTTAAGTATTCAGCGTACTTATATGTTTCTTTGGGTTACTGTTAATTTTTACTGCTAGGTAAAGAAGTATAATGTGGCTAGTTATGTAGTTCTTAGAGTAAAACTCTATAAATAATTACTCTGCTTTTTTGCCTGTTCACATAACTTCAATAATCTACTTTTTGGTCAAGATGAAGAGGTCCTGCTAAGAAAGAAGACACAGGACCAACAGGCGGAAGGAGGAAGGCACTTTGAGTTCTGCTGGTAGGCTTGGCCTGACTCACTCCTCAATTGGGATCGCTCAGGTGCATTAATGAGCACCCCACACAAAATTCTGCTTTATTTGGAACTGCCTTCAGGGCCCCCAATTAAGACCTGTTAAGATTTCTGACGCTCCTACTTTATATAAATAACTAGAATTGCACAATTACTACAAAAGCACTCCTCACCAGCACCATCAGCCATCCCTCAGACATTTTGGGTTTATAAATAAAATGTTTGGGGAGTGGTTTTAGGGATTTCTTACACACCTTGTTGTGTGACTGAGGTTTATCACCAAGCTCTCAGGTGATTCTCTTGATGGTCACTTAGTAGAGACTTCAAAACTGATAATGAAATGTTAATGAGCACTTGCTCTGTGCAAGGCACAGTGCTCAGCATTGCAAGACAATAGAAAGAAAGAAGAAAGGGCTCCTGCCTACCCTCACCACATTTTGACTAGGAAGCCGGAACACAAAACAGATAAAATTAAACAATGAAATAAGTGTTTTGTAGGAATGCAATACCACAGTCCCAGAGATGCCACACAGCAGCTTGTGATTACTAATTGGGTTTGCTCAATATAATTAACTTTTCTAGAAAATAGATGTATCCATTGTTTTACATAACCTTATTCATCATCTCCCAAAGACAGATGTAGATTTTATTTCTGATGGTGAATACCTCATGATTTATTTTTCAGCTAAAACACAGAAACAAAGATACTGTTGTCAGTTTATTTATCCAAACTAACAGTTGGTGAAACTAGATTAGATATTTTTATGGCCTAGGAAAAGTTCTGCATCACTGAGTCACTGAGCCACGTAGACTCCACCGCTATATCTCTTAAGAAGTCAAAGAAGAAGTGCGGTAAAAAAAAAAAAAAAAAAAAAAAATTCTGTAGTCAGATGGGACTAGGCTCACATTTAAGACCTGTCTTGACCAACTGTGTGACCTTGGCCAACTTCCTTAATCTCTCTAATTTTCTGTTTACTCACTGGTACAGCAGACACAATACTATGTCTCCCACAGAGATTTTGAAGATAAATGATTTAACGTACATAACACATCTAGCACAGCATGTGAAAGCAGGAGGTACCCCATAAGTGGTAGCTTCTACACTGATGTAACATACACATCTGAATCATCTCTTATCAGGTCATTCTGAATCTTCATGTGGGATGACCAGGAATTGAGACATATGCTGAGGCCCAGGGTAAATTATTATGGGCACTATCTTGACTAGAGGTGATACAGTTTTAAGTGCCATGTGTATAACAATAGCAATTTAAGATGTTATTTACCTCAAATTTTTTTTAAATCTAGAATTTGTTTATTAATTGGCAATTGGTAATTCATAATTGGTAAATACATCTTTTATGCATTTTCTTTACAAATGAGATTAATGGTATCTTTTAAGATGAAAACTATAATATGGTTGGTATTGCTGATAACAGTATTTGAATAAAAACTATGGTTTGATCATGGAAAAACTTGTGTGTATCATCACAGGGGGGTAACACAAAAGCATTTAGAAAAAGCAGTGATTTAACCTCCTGGTTGTCAGGGTCAAAGACATTTATGTTATGCTACGTAGACAACCTTGTAAAAGAAAATTGTTAGGATAGTGCTATAGGATGGATTGTTGCTTCCCCTAATTTACATGTTGAAGTTTTAACCTCCAGTATCCCAGAACATGACTGTATTTGGAGATGGGGTCTTTAAAGAGGGAAGTAAGATTAAATAAGATCACATGGGTGGGCTCTAATTCAATCTGACTGTTGTCCTCAAAATAAAAGGAAATTAAGGCAGATACATATAGACGGAAGACCATGTGAAGACACAGGGAGAAGAAAACCATCTACAAGCCAAGGAGGGAGGCCTCAGAAATAACCAACACTGCTGAACTTCTAAGCCTCCAGAAGTCAGAAAGTAAATTTTTGTTGTTGAAGCCACCAAGTAGGTGGTACTTTATTAATGGCAGTCCTAGCAAACTAATGTGGACACCAAGGGAGTCCCAAGGAATTGGAAACTTATAACTTGGGGCCAGGTTCATTCTATTTAGATCCAGCTACTCTTTTTCTCAAAGGAAAAAGAATGGAGAGGAAACTGGGTGTTTATTTTCTGAACTGGTTACTTTCATTTGTTGCTGAGCCACACCCAAAATGTGATATTAAGTATAGAAGTCTGAGAAAAGAGTACAAACTGGGTTTCAATACAAGTCATTTACATATGTGAAAAATCAGCCTAACTAGCTGGGGAAAGATAAAGTTGGCCGTTAAAATAAAGTTGGAACCCATGGCATTCCAATTTTGAATTGTAAACAACAGTATAAAATGTGATTAATTTCTTGAGGTGACTAGCTAGGAAGATCTGAAATTAAACTTCACTTATTAATGGGGTGTGGTTTGGTCAAGTTACTTTATCTCTTTATGCCTCTGTTTTCCTGTTTGTAAAAAGGGGATGCTTCTTGTGGTTGTTGTAATGATTAAATGAGCTAATAATGGGTTATTGTATAAAGGTACAATAAATATTAGCTGATTTATTATTGATGGTAACGTGAAAACATTAAATTGTTTAAACAGTAGCTTGCTCATAAGGAAGAAATACATGGGTTTTCTTGCAGGCAAACTCTGTGGAAGAACTCACATTCCCCTTGCAGTGGTTTATACAATGGGTAACAAATGCCATGGTTGTGATATGACCTTCTCTTATAATTACTGTAATGGCTGATATGGTGGTTCTATGTTCTCAAGCATCGTAATGACAAATAAGCTTACAATGAAATATCCTCATTGCTTAAAAGATTGTTAATTAAGGGGATAGGGATACTTCTTGGGCCAGGGTGGGCTGTGTTTAATTGCAGTGTTCTTTATGGGTTCTTTTGAACTGTGAGTCATTTTCTCTTCTAGGTACCTGTGTATGTATGTTAGAGGAAGTGGGATATGGTTAGTGACTTATTTTTAGAACTTATTTAAGTCTTAACTCTGCCCTTGTCTGTTATTGCACTTCTAGACACCATAGCTTCCTTGGTTACTGTTGCTTCACTAACTCTTTACGTTTTGTGGTAAACCAATTCATCATTGAGGCAGAATAAAAAAAAATGCGGAGCTAATGGCTGAGAAATAGATTTCTTTCAAAAACTTTACAGAAGAGCAGTGACTCAGACCTCGGTGAACACAACGTTACCCAGGAGCTCTTAAAATAGGAATGTTCTCTCCTCTTGAAGCTGTGGGCTTGGGAGTTCCTGAGATGAGGGCCTCTTGGACTTCCCCAGGGCACAGCGTGGGCCCCTGCACTTTCCTGGAGGAGGGTGGAGCTCCTCAGTCCCCATGGACACCCTTCCTGCCACCTGCTGTAGCTGAGCTCCCAGAAGGGAGAGTAGGACAGATTCTGGGGGAGGAGGAGAGAAGAAAGCAGGGTTCCCAAGCAACAAAGCACCATGAAGCCCGTGGCTGTTCCACGTAAGGCCAGGGGAATTACTTTAGTAGGGAAAAACTTGTCCTCCTTAGCTCCAGGGTGGTACACAGTCACCCTTCATAAGGCCATCATATTTTTTTCTGAGGCAGATCTTGCCTGGAATGCTAGGTTACTTTCTCCAGAAAATTGGTAGAAGTACTAATGGAGTCTAAAATCATAAATTTTTTCTTCCTTTTTCCTTCCAGATTGGAAGGCCTTATACATAAGAGCTCCTTTGGTAGAAATGTTCATGGAGACTTTTGGGCTAATAATTCCAAACCAGGATGAAAGTAAGACACATTCTTTCTGAGAGTGCTGACCAGTGGCATATTCACATTTGAATGGAAATAATCTGAAACATGTACACTTCGTGGGGAAGAGAAACCTGGAAAGCAGGAATGCCAAAGGGGAACTGGGGTGATGGTGGACAGGTAACGTGAAGCCAGACTGCAATGAGAGAAGGCGGCATGAAAGGCTAGACCTATTTTGGGACCGTACCCTGAGTCACAGAGTAACAGAGAGCAGAGGTGACAGCTGGTCTCTCGGTTCCTCAGTGAGCAAGCATCTGGAATATCACTTTGATTTCATAAAGCTTGAGTTAGGGGCATAGAATCTTAAGGAATTTGGAGAAGGACAAGAAGAGGGGGTAATCGAAGGGGAGGGGGACTCAGGGAATTGGATTAGAGGAAAGATTAGAGCATCTAAATATGGATGGCTAACGGGGCTGGCAAGAGTCTACTAGTTCCTGACACCCTACAAAAAAAAAAAAAAGACTTACTTATAATAGGAGGTGGTATAATTAGAAGGTAAGAGATGGGAATTGAAAGGCTGGATAGCATAAGAAAATGCTCTGGCTAATTATATTAGCTTACACAACAGGACTGCCACTTTTCAGGGGTATCTGGTGTTTGTGTGTGTGTGTGTGTGTGTGTGTGTGTGTGTATACCCAATTACTTGAGATATCTGAAAAAACATTTTCAGTAAAACGGCACTGTAAGTTTCTCTGGGACAGAGACTATCACAGCACAAAGTGACCTAATCTATAGGGCCCTAAGAATAGGGCGTATGTGAATATTTTATAATTTCGTTTTATAAATTCATTACTGAATCAAAATAAATTATATGAGGTCACCTAACCTCTAAACCTGGTAGCCCGAATTTTGGCTTATAGAAAACAGAGACTTAGTAAACTAACCTCAAAATGCTCCTCTAAAATATAAACTTCTTTCAAAAGATTTTGATTTGATTCTTGTAGTCCATTCGGTGATGAGTAAAGGAACTCTACCAGGGCTTAGAGAAGTAGAGGCTTAGACCTCATGTACAGGAAGTGTAGCCCTCCCACGGGGGATGCACGGAGGCCCAGAGAGGAAAGAAGAAGGCAAGACCATACTCTACTAAATAACTCGTTAATAACCTTGATAAGTGAATCCTGCAGGATACTATGGCATACATGACTCCTCTTAGAGGTTATTGAGGATCTGGTTAAATGGTTAGAAATCCATGGAAAAAGGTACATTGTTCATATAGACATGGATTTTGATTCAGACTGAAATGAGCCTTCTTTTTGTTAATTCCAGGTTTTTTAAAAAAAGTTTGCTGCTAGGTTTGGAGGACAGCTGGAAAAAGCCCTTGGACTTGGATCCATGCAAGCCTTCTCAGACATCAGGGGCCTATGAAGGGCCAGACATTTTTGCTGTCTATTTTTACTTATAAATTAGTCCTACCTCCCAGGTGCTGGAAAGCTAATCCAGGCTGACAGATTTCCTTGCTTGGCTGCCTTGGCTCTCAATGGCCTGTGTCACTGCTATTAATAGTCAACTCTACATTCTTAAAGAGCTATCCTGTCTGTTCTGCCAGTCCTGGGGCAAACCGTGGTAAGATCAAGCTGGGGTTAGGCTGGAGGAAGACAGAGGCAATTAAGAAGTGGGGACAGGGAGGCACCAAAAGAAGAAAAGCCAAGAATTTCTTGAGGGAAATTAACCTTAAGCTGACTTTGAGACTTTCTTTGATACATTCTTTAACAATTGGTTTTCAAATCTCCATAATACAAGAATTAAAGAGCTCAGCAGGACCCATGGGTAGGCGGAAAGCAAGTCTGATTTACCAGATTCGCTGGCCTCTATGAGAAGAGGACTGAGAGATAATCTAGTTGAGTGAACTTCT
Source organism: Rhinopithecus bieti (assembly GCF_001698545.2). Taxonomy (NCBI): domain Eukaryota; kingdom Metazoa; phylum Chordata; class Mammalia; order Primates; family Cercopithecidae; genus Rhinopithecus; species Rhinopithecus bieti. The sequence continues at coordinate 537,695 of NW_016809835.1, read as the reverse complement.
CTTCTGGCTCCCTTTTCCTTAAACAAATGTAAAAATAGTCCTTTTAAAACAGAGTAATAGGTATCTTTTTGCTACTCTGTTCTTTTGGTTTTCAAAGAGCATTGCATAATTTGGGAGAAATTCCAGTCAATCTTGGTGCCTTTGTGTATTGCCATTTATCCTACTGTGGCAGCTCTCAAGCAAAGACTGTACAGTGTAACCAAACACTTCAGAAATAAAACCTTTGTTATTGGGATTCTGGGGAAATAGAATCTTTGCTTAATTCATAGTTAAATATAAAACCCCTTTTGCTTTGACTCTTGATGTTGAAACCCTTTCTAAAATGTCTACATTAGCTCTTTGGTCTCAGCACAGTACGTGATCATGATCTAATCTTGCTCTGATGATTTAGCGTCTTTTAGCCCCTCAGTTCTAACAACGTTTTATTGTAGGGGTAACGGGTACAGAAGGTTGTAATGGGTCTAGGCTTTGGCTGAGAAGTTTCCTTTATCTAATTGTGTCTGAATCCTGAGACAGACTGGAGTTCCTGGTTCAGTTCAAGATATCTGCAGACTCCAGTTCCAAACACTGCTACTCTTCTAGCAGGTCCAGAGTGAATCCTTTGCTTCCATATTATCTCATTGTAAGAGAGTTATAAAGTCCTGATGATGAAGACTGGTAGAAGAGCTATGTTTACAAACCAGATAAAATCCTTACAGAACGATTCTCCTGGGGAATGACTGAGTGCTGCCTCACTTTCAGGCCTCAGGCCGTGTGCTCCTAAGCTTCTGCCTTGACGTGCAAGAAACCTATATGGACCCAGGAAGCACATGGAGACTCCTAGTTCCTTCCCAATACAGCTGATGAAGTGTAAATATATTCATTTATGTGGGGTAGAGGAGTCACGCTGCAGTCTGTCTTGGTGCTCTCTTTGAGTTCAAGGAAAAGTACCAGGTTGGAAGACACAAATAGCCCATCCAAAGACAATTTTAAAAAATCTCCTCTCTTCTCACCCTTTCCATCCTAGCTGCCAGAGTGATGGCAATGTGAATCACATGGGAAGGATGAGAAAATGGTAGTAGGTCAGGATTCCTATTTGTCTTGGCTTCTTTTGCTTGTTGTGACAATTAGGCGAGAACCCACTGCATTAAACTTCTGCACAACCTCTTTTAGCTACAGGATTTACCACATTTATGAAGTAAATGGACAAATAAATTAGAGCTGGGTCAAGGACATGAAGATTCAGCAAAGGGAGCCCTGTGGTTCCTTGCTTGTTATGAATGATGTATAGAATGAGGTAATGCAACCAAAATTAAGTGAGAGCTGCAGAGTCACTTTCTGCACAGCTGGGAGTAGAGCTTTTTGATGACTACATGATTTTTAAAAATGTCCTGGAGCACAAGAAGGCCTGAATCCTGGAATCACATTATCTTGCAGTCGTATGTCACAGGTATATCTGGCCTTCAAGGAAAGAGGGCCTTCTCCAGGGGGGAATGCTGCAGATATTTTGACTTTGGGAGATTGGGAGCCTTTCCTGGAGTATTTGCTCCCTCCTTATTGTGGTCTTAGCCTTCTGGCCTAGAGAATCAGCACAATTACAATAGGAAACTTGGGGGATGGAGAAGGTGTGGTTAGAGAGGATAGGAAATGAAAAACTGAAATGGGGCAGTATGTCCAGAAGGAACTAATGGGCAAAAGCAGGATATACAAAAAGAGCAAGCTCCCTGGTCTACTTAGAAATAGGACTTTTACCTACCTTAAGCAGTCCTTTACTTGAGGTTGTTTTCTTGATGTTTACCATGGGTCCTGTTTTCTGGCTCATGGACTTCCCTTCTGAGGAAGGGATTCAGGGTGACATTGGTGAGATCCTAGTCCTGGCTGTGCAGCATCTTAACATTGAGGGAAAATCTGCCACAAAAGTGGTTTTAAGGACTGATGTATTATCAGTGGCCAAGAAACATAGCTTCTCTGATTCCCTCTATTTTCCTCCTCTCTTTTTTCTTTCCCTGTTGACTTTCCTCTTTAATATGCTAGTAGATGTCAACCTTGAAGCTGATAAAACATTTTGTTTTTAAAGTAGGCTATGGGTCTGCTCTTTCTGGAAGCTCTGCCTTAGCCAGTTAATTCCTGGTATGGTTTGACTGTGTCCCCATTCAAATCTCATCTCGAATTATAATCCCCATAATCCCCATATGTTGAGGGCAGGATCTTGTGGGAGGTGAATGGATCATGGGGACAGTTTCCCCCATGCTGTTCTCATGATAGTAAGTGAGTTCTCACGAGATCTGATGGTCTTATAAGCACTGACATTTTCCCTGTTGCACTTCTCTCTCCTGCTGCCATATGAAGCAGGTCCTTGCTTCCCCTTTGCCTTCCACCATGATTGTAAGTTTTCTGAAGCCTCCCCAGCCATGCTGAACTGTGTGTGAGTCAATTAAACCTCCTTCCTTTATAAATTACCCAGTCTCGGGTATTTATTTACAGCAGTGTGAAAATATACTAATACAGTTCCCTTTGGCGGAAAACATTCTGAGGATTACTAGAAGAAAAAAAAAAAAAAAAAACCCCACCCAACCCACTATTTAGGGACTTATTTTGACTGCACCTGAGGATTGGGAAAGGGGTAAGAAAGAGGATAATTTATCCACCATGAATGAAAATGGAAAAAGATTCCTATGATCCACTTATTTTCTATGTGTTAGTGAGATATTGCTGGAAAGACAAGAAAGAAGATCTGCTATGGACCTGTGTCTGTTTGACATTTGACTTTATTGTGCCTACATTATTGGGAAGCTCTCAAGATGAGAAATCTTTATAAAAAGAGCTATTTCCAAGGTGCTTGGAAGAAACAAACACAAAACTGATACGATGGGATAAACCCTTAATTTGGGTCTCATAGGATTCTCACAGATAAATACCTGCTGAACATGAGCCCTATCTTTACCAGATATTAAAAAGCAATTTAGAATTAGATAGTTGCCAATAATTTAAGATATTAGGGCCATTGTGTAGAAGCTATTACAATAATGTTTTAAATGATTAAAGACATATAACTGGGAATTTAAAATATGAGGAAAAAAACAAGCAATTATAAAAATAGAAGGTAAATTTGAAAGTAACTAAAACATCATAGAACTTCTAAAATGGAATGTAATTGGATGAAATTGAGATGAGAAGTAGTAAACTGAAAAGTAGATCTAAAATAATTATCCAGAAACTAACATTGAGAGATAAAAAATGCGAAATATGTAAGATGGGTAAAAATCATTGTAGAATAAAATTGAAAGGCTTATATATGTTAATCATAGTTCCTGAAGGAAAGAATAAAGACAGTAGGAGAATGGTAACACTTGAAGAGATAATGATTAAAAATTTTCCAGAATTAGGGTAGACCTATGTCCTCATATTCAGAAAGTACAACAAATCCCAAGTAGATTAAATAAAGAAAAAAAAAAACCAATAGGCTTGCTGAAAGGAAATTCCAGAACTCAAAAGACAGAGAGGAAATCTCAGAAACAATAACAAAGAAACAGTATGTTACTTATAAGAACTGACAACAAACATTTCAATAATAAAAGAAGAATATTTTAAAATGCCAGGATAAAATGTTGTTTATTTTACCTTCACTCTTAAATGATAATTTGGCTGAATATAGAATTTTACATTGACATGTTAAATCCAGAAATTTGGAGTGAGATACAAGTAGGAATGATGAACAAATAAATTAGTAAGCATGGGATAAATTTAAGTTAGAATTGACTCTATAAAATAAGAATTTCAACAATGGCATGATCTAGAGGTAAAAAGACAAGGAATAATTAAAAGCTGTATGAAGGCAATATGCAAAACAGGCACTGGTTGGATTTAAAGTATTCTATGTTCTTGTATTGTTTTGGAGGAAGATAGAGATATTGGTTAACTTTAGACTTAGTTAAGGTAAGTATGCATATTAAGACTTTAAGGATAAATACTAAAAGAATAGAAATTAAATGTGTAGTAGAGAAAGACAAAGAATAAAGAAAACTCTTCTAATGAAAGACTTTACAGCTATCAATTACGTTCCATTAGAAATGAAGAAAATTAGAAATTTGTGAATTAAAGATCTAGTAAAAGAACATAGTAACCCACAGGAATTAAAAGGAAGAAAATCATGAGGCTGGGAACATAAACCAATAAAATAAAAAGCTCAGAAATAGGAAGGTTCACCAAAATCCAAGAACTGACCTCCTTGTGCTCCCTTATGCATGTTGTCTCTAGAAAGGCATCTGATTGGTAAATCTGAGAAGAATAAATTGAGGTTACTCAACTCAGCCTGCCCTTTTTCGTTTTCCGGAGGAAACTTGCCTGGAGTCAGGACAGTCTCCTCTGCTCCTCCATGCCATAGATCTTACCAGAGCAGCCCTTTTGGGGAATCCTGCTTAATCAGTCAGCAAACCAGTCTAATTCTGGCTCTCATATTAAGCTAACACCTCCACCTAGACTTTAGCAGTAATAAAGACATTCCTTTGTTTTCTCAATTTGTTTATAACTTGGGCAGGAAAGAGGCAAAGCACAAATCTTTTTAGAAATGAATAAGGAAACATTGGTAAGATACAATAGATATTAAAAAATCAAAAGAGCATACCATGACTCCTCAAATACCAATAAGCTTATTCAATAACTTTGAATAAGTAGACAATTTCATAGGCAAATAAAAATATCCCAAAACTGACTCGAAACAAGTAGTTATAATCATTAACAATAATCAATATTTTATAAAAATGTATACATATCATTTATGTACACACACATACACATCTCATATTCCTCATTTACAGATGAATTCTGTTAAACATACAAATGTTCCAAATAATAAAAAGAGTGAATGCTCTTCTATGCATTTTATGGGACTAGTATATAAAAATCAGATAAGCCTGATGCTAGAAACAGAAAACGTCAATATAAAAAAGAAAACTTGCAGACCGATAATCAGTAATGAACATGGGACCAAAAATCATAAATAAAATATTTGCAAGTCAGAATCCAGTTATATCTTTATGAGCATTATGTGTGTGTATGCATGTCTGTTGTGTAAACCAAATAGGGCTTATTGAGTAATATAAAGATGATTTAACAGTGGGGCCTCTTTTAATGTAATTAAGTATATTAACGAAGAAAAAATATCATAATCATCTCAATAGAAGGGTAAAAGCACTTGAAAATTTAACATATTTTGACAACAAAAAACTTTTAGCAAAACAGAAAAAAGTGGGGGTATTTGATAAAGGATAGCTACCAAAATTTAAGGGCAAACATTATACTTATCCTTAAAGTCTTAATATGCATACTTGCCTTAATGTATTACCTTCAAAGAGAAAGAAAACAAAAATGCCAGTCATCATGACATATATTCACCAAGGTACTGGAGGTACTAGACAATGGTGTTAGGCAAGAAAAAGAAATGAAAGATACAAGAATTGGAAAAGCAAGAAAATGCTTTTGATTATTTTTCTGACAATGTACATATACAGGAGAAACTGTCAAATAATTCAAGTAATGCCATTGTTGGATAAAAGATTGTTGTAGGTTGTGTTCCCTGGGAAGCTGACTTTAAGATGAAGATTAGCATGCAGAGCTTATTAGGTAGTGCTCTTAATATCAACACCTGTGAAAAGAAAGGGAATGAAGCAGAATCACACAGACGGAGAAGTTTAGCTATAATGCAATTCTAAAGTAGGCCCTAGAAAACCCCATAGGGAGATCTGAAGCTGGCAAGTCCCTTCAGAATTGTCACAAGTTGGGGTGAGGTGGTCAGGCCTTTGTATGCCCATGTTGACCAGTCATTGCATGAGAATGCCTGGGGAAGGAACGTGACTTTGGGCTTGGCAGCTCTCTTCTGCTAAGACACTTCTTTCAGAGGGCTGACAGATGAGGTCTAACTGCTGGCACTACTTCATGCATGTAGAGGAATAAGTTTTTCAGTCCTAAAGTGGGATCTTGGAGGCACTGGGATCTACTTATTCTGGGAGCCATTCTTTCAGGATTCCAGAGGGAGTCGTGGGGGAAAGTTATGAGAGGAAGATTAATAGGATGGACTACAGCTTTCATTGTTGTAGTTGGTCTTGGGGTCACAATGGATACACATTAATACCCTTTGATACTCAGATCCCTGCTCTACTATGCATTCTAGATCCTTCTAACCCTTAGCTAGCACCTCTGCTAGTCTCAGTGGCCTACCTGGTGAATGACCCAGATCCTCATGACTGAGAGGCCTGAGATCCTAGTCACTTGTGCCTTTCTCAGGCCAGGATTGCTATAATTTACCATCAAAATGAACAAGAAATTACCAAGAGGTACCCAAGTACATTACTAGGATGCCAATTATGTTTTTCCCTGTCTAGATTGTGGAACAGCAACCCTGTCTTCTCCGGATAATCATCATTAATACTTCTGCCACTCCCAACTTGCTACTTATTATGAGAATTGCATACCCTGGGTTTTTAACAGTTAAGTGCCACCATTTATTATTTCAGGGTCCTGGTATTCCCATTCCTATCAGTGAGCCCAGTTCTGTTATGGCCTTTACTACTGTCATCCCTGGCCTGCAGAGGGGAGCCACTACTGAAATTAGGGAGGCTGGTGCCCCTCTCACAAGCACATTCTTTATTTCTTTGGGCCCTCCTATGGAGGATAATCATTCTGTGGATTTTCAGTCTTACATGGTATGTCCACTCTTGTATGCCCACTTCTCTGAGTCTTTGAATAATTTCTTCTACTTTTTACCTTGGCAATCCAGGCATTTCTGCCTTCGCTTGGTGTGGGCCAGGGTTGTGTAAACTTTTTCTATAAAGGCCCAGATAGTAAATATTTTAGGCTTTGTGGGCCACAAACAACCTTGTTTGCCTACCTTCTTTATCTTTTACAACCCTTTAAAAATGTTAAGCTCATGCTTAGCTTGTGGGGTGTATGAAAATAAGCCACAGGCTAGATTTGGCCAGTGAACTATTTGTGAACCCCCGCTGGGCCATCACTTTTTCATGCTCTGGAGTCATCCTAGCTGGGTGTTAGCACAATCTCCCAGGGTCCTAAACAGAACCTATGTTAAATCCTATGTCCTGCCAGAGTGCTCCCAAATCAATAAATTTCTGCTTCTTCAACTTTGTATTCTGCCTCCCTTGAGCCAGCATCCTCAGAATCCAGTCCAATGCATACACTCTCCTGGGTTCTTGCTGGGACATGTTTGCTAGGTCCTGCAACTCATTTTTGGCATTTTCTCTTTCCTTCTTGATCACCCTCAGCATTGTACCTCCATGGGCTATTTTGTGACTTAATCTTAGTTATTATACTAGTTGCCAGGAGGTTAAGTAGAGGCAGATCCCAAGAGGGATGCATGCTGTACTGTAGAAGGGAGATGTCTTCCATCTTTGCAAGTAAGAGAGAAAGAAGTAAACTTGAACAGGGAGGGTTGGCTACTTCTGCAAGCTCAGAGGGTTCAGAGGCATGGGGTGTGGCTTAAGAGTTTCAGTTACATTAACTCATATGTCTACATCCTTGTGACAAGGTTCATTCTTTCCCAAGAAGGGTTCTGAACTTACATAGGTGACCTGTGCAAGTGGAAAACTTAATCTTTGGAGTTCTGCTACTCTTATGGTTAAGTCCTGGGTCTGGTCTTCACCTTTTGTGCATTCTCTTTCATCAGGATACCTTCTTGGTTTACCACTGATGGAAGTTTTAGCAACTTTACCAGTACCTTATGCCAGTAATGGGCCGTGGTTGTTGGTCAGGCGTAGAATGACCTGACTTTAAAATCTCCTCTTTAGCACCTGTTTTCATGGACTAATTGTGTCAGTTCCAAGGAACAGACTTTGACATAGAGATTCACGTGCTGGAAGTTTATTAGAGCATGTTCTTGAGGTTGATATTTGTGGACAAGACTGAAAAGAGCAGGACTGAATGGAGGAGAAGATGGGTTGAGATGTAGTCTCAATGAAGACCTTAGTAGGGGAGCTCTAGAACTAGGATGACCCTTCAGAGTTGGCCCAAGTTGGTGGAATGGGGCTGAATCTTTATTCCCTGTCAATCAGTCTTTATATATGGGATTTCCCAGGAAAAGTATGTGACCTTAGGTAAGGCACAATGGAAAAAGATAAAAAAAGTTAAAATTATATTTCTGTCACATTTCATGTATAAAAATTCAATTTCAATTAGACTGGATATGTTTAAATTATAAAACATTAAATTTTACAATAATATATACAGAAATATCTTTATGACTTTGAGGTAGGGAAGGGCTCCTTAAGCAAGTCCTGAAAACCACATATCGTAAAGGAAAATAGTGGTAACTTTGAGTCCATGAAAAGTTTTGTATGACAAAAACAACTTAAATAAACAAAATACTAGCACAAGTCACAGTATGAGAGAAGATATTTGTAATATGTGTAACTGACAAAGGAATAATATCTGGAATACTTAAAGAATACACATAAAACATAAGAAAAAGACAAGAATAGGCAAGAGATAAGAACAGGCAATTCACAGAAGTTGAAACATGAATGACTAATAAGCATTTGAAAAGTTGTAAAACTTCAGTGATTATGGAAAAGTTAATTAAAATTACAGTAAAATAATTTTTCACATCCATCAGGTTTGTACAAATGGAGAAGTCTACCAATTTCAAGTGATTGTGAGGATTTGGGGCAAGGAAATATCCATATTCATACTTTGCTGGTGGGAGTGTAAATTGGAGCCACCACTTTGGAAAACAATTTGGTAATATAAAATAGAATTTAAAATAAGGTTAATTTTCACTCCACCACTTCTCTACTACTCTAGCGTAGTGCGTTCACATGTGGATGTGTTCAGTGTAGCATCATTTATAATGGAGAGAAATTGGAAACAGCTTTAATTTCCATTTACTGAAGATTAGATAAGGTGAGGTCTCTTCATGCCAGGACATATTCTACTGAAGTTAACATGATCTCTAGAGCAACCTTGTCCAACCTGTGGCCCAGCATGGCTTTGAGCATGGCACAGCTTTGAATTTGTAAACTTTCTTAAAACATGAGATTTTTTGGTGTTTTTTTGTTTGTTATTTTGTGTGTGTGTGTGTGTGTGTGTTTTAGCTTGTCAGCTATCATTAGTGTTTAGTGTATTTTATGTGTGGCCCAAGATAATTCTTATTTCAGTGTGGCCCAGGGAAGCCAAAAGCCCAGGGACACCCTTCTAGAACTATATATCTCAACATAAATGGATCTTAAAAGCAAAATCTTGAACCAAAAAAAAAAAAAAAAAACCAAGTTACAGTATAATGTTGTATTTGTGTGTGTGTGTGTGTATATATATATATATATATTTATATCTCCATACACACACACACACACACACACACACACACACACACACACACAACATTTAGAATCGTGAGCTCCCACTCAGACTCTACAAGGGCTTTGAAAGGGGTTAGGTGAACACACACAAATTAAATATATGGAGAATGATCAGATATAATCTCTTCAGCCTTTCTTCTCTGGGCACCTTGGGGGTGGAATGGAGAAAAGAAAATTGGTTCAGGAAAAGCTCAGCTCAGGAGCCTCAAAGATTCAACCCCATGTGCAGCACCCAGTCTAAGCTTGTCACCTCTCTGTTTCTGCTCTCAGGATCAGGTTCCTACTGTTCTCACAACCCCTCCTCATCCAGGGGCTCTGTGGGGTTCATTAATACCTGTTCCAGGTTTCCTGGTCAAGGAGAATGAAGTTGTGGTCTTCCAGGTCCTCCTGGTACAGAAAGAGCGTGCAGGCAGTGCAGCTGGTAACACCCCTTTGTCTGTTGAGTGGAAAGGAAAGATTGGGCTGGGGTGGGAGTGTCGGGGATCAGAGCCATATGAGGGGACTCTTGGGGAGTCAGAGTTGGGAGGGACCTGGAAAACTATTGAGTTAAACTTTCTTGTGTGCTTGTTCAAACTTTTTATTGAAAAGCAGTAGATAAAACAGGTGACCATGAAACTGCTGTGGTTAGAGCCAATGAGGGGACCACAAAGGCTAGCTCTGTAAGCCCCTGGGTCCCCCTCTGCACCCCTCCCATCTCACTCACACCCCCGACAGCCCCTGAAGAGGTGCTAGGAAGCACATGTTGAAAACACTGGCTCCTGTCCAAGCTTTTCATCTGAGAGATAAGGCTTTTGAGGTCCCGGGTGATGCTATGACCTGCACAAGGTCACGCTGACCTGGAGACAGCAGTGCTGTTTCCACCACACCCTTAAGCAGTTTCTTAAATTTCTTAGAATTGAGCCAATATGAGCAGGTTCTATTGCTTTTTCCCTTTTCCTTTGTTTGTTAATTTAGTCATTCTTTATATTCCAGATTTTAAAAAAGACAACTTTGAGAGTTTCTATATCAAGCCATGATATCATCATCATGCTCTGTTATAATTTTTTTTTTACTACACTGAGTCCATGTGAAGGAATCAGAGTTAACTCTTGAGTGTTGTGGAGGGTGAGGGCTGCAGGCTAAGTTCATGAGAGAAAGGGAGGAGGGCAGTGTTAAGAAGGTACCTGGAGAAGACGAGCCCACGCCGCTTGCTGTGCCCCAGACAGCACTCTCCTAAACCCCACTTATTTAGTTAATACTTTGGTTTGTCAATCTGCATTTAAAAAATTCCAGCATCTTCTCTTCAGGTAAAACTCATTGGTTGCTTGTACCACAAAGTGAGTATTAATAACATTTCTTGAGCAGTTTCTATATAGCAAGCCCTATGCTAAGTGCTTCATACACGTTATCCTATATAATGCACATAATAATGGTAATGGTAATAATGAGATAAATACGTTACTATTTTTAAATACAAAACAGTGCAAAAGGATAAATGGAGGTTTGTAGAGGTTAAGTATTTCAGCCAGAGGCACACAGCTAATGAATGACAGAATGAAGATTTGAGTGCACGGTCTTATGAGCTATCCTATCTTGCAATGTACAATCTCATACCCAACTACTACCCGGTTAGAGAATGGGTGTTCTATCGGATGTGTGGAAGAAGGAGTAATTGATTACAGAGCAGGGGGATATGCCTGGGTGGAGCTTTCCATTTTACAACCTGGCTTAAGTTGCTTTTGTATAGGCTTTGATTATAAAATATATGTATAAAAAGACTCATCTAAATATAACCAAATGACATGACCTAAAAACTGCACTTAAACTGTAAGATTTGCTTTCAAACACTCACAAAGATGAGAGTGTAACTTCTGAAGAAGCTCTATACTGTCAGCCCCGATTCCCTATGACTTTTGTAAACTTTTAGTTCTTAAAATCAGCTTTATAGCAAGAATGGACTGTTAAAGACATTCTAGAAATATGATTACTCATTATCCATTTCAAAGAAAGGTATGCTGGATAGTTGAAATAGATACTTTACAAAATCTGCTTGTGAAAATGGGGCAGTCTTCACATCATTTAAATTCATCTGCAAGAAACAAAATATCAAATTCAAACTGGCTTAAACAACAAGGATATTTATTAGGTCTTATAACAGGCAATTCAGAGGTAGAGGAAGCTTTGTGTTTGATTCGATGAGTTAAAAAAACATCATTAAAGGACCAGGTTCTCTCAGTTTGTACATTCTGTTGTCTTAATCTTTGGCTTCATTCTCAGGCTAGTTTCCTCGTGTTCATAAGATGGCTTCCAGCAGCTTTTGTGGGGTGCAGGCCTCCTAATTCCCATAGAGCAAGGAAGAGAAAACCAGCTTCCTATTACTCTCTCTCTCTCTCTCTCTCTCTCTCTGAAGAACCAAGACGAACATTCCCAGAAGCTTCTCTTTCTGTCTCCCTGGTCAGAATCAAGGATCACATGCCCAGTTTTTAAATCAGTCTCTGGAAAAGAGGTTGAGGTTGCCCATAACGGTCCAGGCCCATCTCTTTAACTGAGGGTCTTTCCTGTGACACCACTGCTTTTTCTCAGTCAGAGAGAAGTGGAATGTATATTACAGAGGCAACCACAATGCCCAGTGTAGAATTTACCCGCACCAGATGGATACAATGATTCATTGACACAACCAAGAGACATGTATTAAATATCTGCCATCTGCTCAGAACCAGGAGATTCTAAAGAAAAGTTCCACGCGAATCTGTTTTCCTAATAGGTGACAGAAATAACAAATTGTGGCTCAGGCCCCTTCTGCAGTCCCCTCCCCATCCTTTGGTACAAGCACTTGACAGAAACCCCGACACAGCCAGGGAGAGGACTAACGATGGAAACTGAGCCCAAATTGATGGCTCCAAAACAAGGAAACTGCCCAAATTCAGTCAACCATGTAGTTACTAACCAACTATTTTAATAAATAGAATCCTTCAAAAAGTCAATTCTTTTTATATATACCAACCTCCCTTTATCAAGTGATATGTTACACTGACTTAACCTTTAACTCTTGAGAGCACTGGGTATGTATCTCTGTCACCCGCAAATCATCAGTTTGACAGCTGGCAACTTTACTCTTGGGCTTATTGTATTATACACCTACATCTTCTTGGGGGTAGGAGAAGGGCCCAAAAAATCTTTCATGCAGACCTCAGAGTGCCAAAATATTTTCATTTGTAAGTGTGAAATACCTTCAGAAGCATTTTCCTTGAAAGTGATTGAGGTGTGGGAGCCAGGAACAAGTTAGGAATTGTTTTATTCTATAGTTTTGCATGATTTGAAGTGGGTCAAATAAACAATTTTAACCCTCTCCTTTTACTTTTCGAACAGACCAGCTGACTGAACCTACCTCTTTATTAATTACAGAACTGTGAAAACCTAGCAACGTGAAATTAAATCTTTTTCTCCTTTGGCACCGGTCTGCTCGTGGAGAGTATTAAAGACATGGAAGATTTAATGCTCAGGGAGAGGAAAAGGTGATTTGCTTCTGCCCCAGCAACAGAGCTATTCTAAGAGCTCTGATTGCTTCAGAGAGGCAGGGCCCAGGCATGGCCTCTCCTTCTGTCTTTTGCTGAGATTTTTAAATTCTTGTTGGTTTTATTTATTTGTTGAAGAGATGATAGCATAGTCTAGAGCTGTGGTTTTTCCAAGTAAAGAGTGACTCCCAGGCTGATCACTTATAGCATTTATATTTATAAAGAGACAGTCATCTACATTTTGGTTTTTGACATCTTTTCATCATTTAATTATTAGTTCCTAAAAACCCAGTAAGCATCCTATGCTAGTGATTCTAGCAAATATTTTAGTGGTGGAAATGAATAAAGGTAAGAAAGGGAAGGGCATGGGGGCAGGTGACCTGAGAATCATTTTGCTGTGCCAAAATAGCAGCACGAGGGTTTGACTTGCCACTGTTCTAAATTTATAGCACTTTTCAGAACTCAGCTTTTTATCTCCAAATGATTCTTTATTTTATGACTTTTATTCCTCATGAAGATTAGACACCAGCCCCCCAAACAATTCTACACTGCTCCACGTGTCTTTAAGTATGGATCCCACCTGTGTCAGAATCCTACGTACATAGAGTTGGAGACCCACTTCTCCAGAACCTCAAGAATACTCTGAAGAATTAAATTAGCAGCCACTTGGGAGAGCAAAACCTGAAGCTTTCTGGTTGTGTCTACCTCCATCCTGTCTACATGACAGATCTCTTTTAAACATCAAGAACTGTGTGTTTTGGTCAGTTGTAGACATGTTCTACCCACTTTCCCTCAACCCAGCAAATGAAATGTCACCCACCCTTTGTTTAGATTAGAAATAGGAGAGCAATCCTGAATGTTTCTTTCTGTAACTCCTCACATCTAATTTATTTTGAAACCCTGTAATTCTCCCTAAAAAACACACAGAGAAAGTGTCAACTTTATCTCTGCAGACAACATCTAGCCCAAGGCACCATCATCTCTAATCTTCAAGAATTTTCTGTCTTTCCTCCTTGGCTCAATTTTTGCCCTTTGATAATTCATTCTTCACCTTGCAGATGAAATTTTCTTTTAAAAATACAAATCGGATTTTGCCAGTATCCTTCATGAAACTTTCTCTTGCACTCTGAATAAACTCCAGACTCCTAAATATGATCTTCAAAGCCTTGCTTGATTTAGCTTCTGCTAACTTCTTCCCTAAGTTCTCTATTGCCCCCAGTTACTAAGTCCAGAGTTGTTACTGTTGCATCTCCTGGACTGTTTCTTTGTCAGTCCTTCATGTGGTCTTAGCTTAAATGTCACCTTCCACAGAGGCGTGCCCTGACTATCCTTCTCAAAGTGGTTTGGTAGCTACTATGGATTGGTTAGTCTAATATCCCTTTAAACTCCCTTATCCCATGTCAAGAATGCAAAGCTAAAACCCGCATTTTCCAGACTGTCTTGAAGCTTGGGTACTGGAAATGATTTTGTTTCCCCCAACAAAATACAAGGCATCGATTTTGTGGCTCACAGGATCTCCATTTTGATGTGACCAAGTGTCATTGTGTTGGCATGGATTGTGGCAGAAGTTGTGTGAGTCTGGAGCAAGTAGTCATTGCTGTGGCTGTGACTTGTACTAGGAAGAGGCAGCTTCTTGATTCAGTATCTGCTATTTTTATTGCACTGGGGGCTAATATGATTCTGCAGTCAACAGGGGCGTAGCACCTTGCCTAATACAACAGCTTCCCCCACCCCACCCCAGATACCAACAGAAGTCACCGTACAACAGTTTCTTATAACAGAATGTGCATAGACAGGGGATTGTTCTTGAGAGGTCAGTCTAGAGCCTCCTCCTCTAGCCCTTTTAACAATTTTATAATCACTAAATTCCCTGTATAGAATTCCTTTCTGTTTAACCTAACTAGAGTGGATTCTGTTGTCTGCAATACAGTCTGGACCAATGTAAGTCTTTTTGGTAAGTTACTCTTTAGCTCGTCTTTTATTTGTTTCCTCACTCTTTTAATAATTTAAATGATACCATTAATTTATTGTCACTCTCCACTATAATATAAGCCTCCTGAAGGTGTGGCCTTGTCTGTTTGGTTCAATGCTCTGTCCCTAGTACCTAGGACAGTTCTCAAAACACACGAGGTGTTTCATATCCATTTGTTGCATGAATGAATGGGCCCTAGGCATTTGCTGAGCTACTCCACACCACACCTCAGCAATCTTAGCAGCAGTGGGGCTTGCTCTGCGGCAAGTCTTTCTTTTGACTCACTCATTTGTGTCTGGTCCAGCTCCAATTTCATTCTTCTGACTCAGCAATGGAAACATGCACTTAGGATGATGACAGAGCAAGTCCTTGAGTTCTCTAAAAGCTCTGCATCAGGAAGCTTCTGCTAAATGGAGTGCTTCACACCATTATCAGCAGAGCAGTGCTCAGTTGAATTTCTCTATCAGTGGTGTCAGGCAGTGAGGAAGACATAATGGGTGTTCCATAAGTGTTTGAAGAATGATTGAATGAGTGAATCATTCCAGTTTTATGCCTTTTTATTTTTTTTGAAGCTGGCAAAAGGAAGAGACTGGACAAGGGAGGGCTAGCCTGGCTTTGCCATTATAGGTTCTTCTTGCTTGAAAGACAATTTCACAAACAATGGCATGTCTAGGCACTCTCCTGAAAGACTGTCCAAGATCATCCCATCCATCCTGGTTGCTGGCATGTCTGTTTCCCATAACCCAACATGCTATTGCCTCTCAAAAAATTTCCACAAGTCCACAGCATGACTTAGCTAATGCAACACTCTGTTTGCTCTAAGAGCCCCGCCTTTCCCTTTGCCTGTTTTAAAATGAAGCAAAGGGTCATTTGAAATACTTTGTTTTTTAACAAACTGAGAAGTTGGGTTCTCGCCATAAAATGCTGAATAATAGATTATTTGCCTAAAATAATCTATGTCTCATTCAATATTTTATTCCATGTACCAGGGTCTGGTACATAATGGGTGTTCCATAAGTGTTTGAAGAATGATTGAATGAGTGAATCATTCCAGTTTTATGCCTTTTTATTTTTTTTGAAGCTGGCAAAAGGTTAATGTATGCAGAGAAGACAGTATATGAGAAAAAAAATCCCACATATGACTTTGATTCTATTCAAATGTGTTCCTTCAGTTAGGCAGGATTTCATTAACATTTCCTCCACATCATGCCTGCTGAATATCATTGCAAGATTTAGTTGACAAGTGCCATTCACAAGCCAGATCTGTGGACCTAAGAGGGTATCCCGCCATGTGGGGCTTCCTTTTCTCAGTCCTGACACACATAAGACAGCAAATGTCAAATGTGCTTTTTTAGAACTCATATACTGAATGATGCGCTTCTCCAAGGTCAGGACAAGAACCCACTTTAGTTTGCATTCATGCGCAAGAATGCTAGCGACAGGTAACCTTCAAAGAGGGAAGCTGTCATTGGCAGGAAGGGCGAAGGCTGGGAATTGAACCTTCCTAAAAAAGTCACATCTGCCGACTGGCAGGAGAAGGAACTCATGTCAGGGCAGGAGACTAACTGGCAGTTAGAGGATCACTGGTTACTGATTAAGCTGGGCAAGGCATTTTAAAGGCAAAAGAGCAGTCTCCAAGTTCAGATTAGGCAGGCTCTTGCAGGCTCTCACAGCTGGGAGGGGAGCTGGTGGGTGGAAAAGGGTAAGGGGAGGGAAAGGACAGGGAATGGGATGCCCTCAGCTTAGTGGGAGGGAGAAGTCTTCTCCAGGGGTGTCCAGGACCTCTGTTCTATCTCTGGGAGCGGCCAGACAGGTAATATCTATCTCTAGGGTAGAAATTCCTATCTCTGAGGTTAAGACATTTCAAGGTTTTGCCAGCTGTCTCAAAGGGCAATGTGAAATTCTCAAGCCCAAATTATTTTCCTAGTTTTGTGCCTTTTAATTTTTTTAATAATATGAGTATCACATAGTTATCTTCAAAGTTATCTTCAAGTACCTATGGAAGGCCAAATATTCCCCCTCTCAAAATGTGTAGGAATAGTTGCTGTGGTTGCTACAATTTTCACTTGTTTACTGTGTAACAAGCTTTGAGTTACATGGTTTGCACATATAACATAACATTAAATTGAATCCTCACAATCTGATGAGATAGGTGTATTTGTCCTCATTTTATAAATAAAGCACCTGAGGCTCAGAGAGACTAAACAGTTTGTCTCATCTCACAGAGCTGGACAGTGGCAGTGCTGACTTCCCAGAACAAAAGCAATTTTGCCCCTGTCTAGGGGAATGAGTCCCTAAAGAAAGATTTCTTCCCAACTGTGGGAGATTTTGTAGGATATTTGGCCCAAAGAAATGCTATTTTTCATAATTGGGCACTACCTATTCATTACTGCTCTTGTATCCTCTGAACAGTTTATTTTATTAACTATAGATCAACCTAGGCTTTTTGCAGATGCAAGTGAATGAAGCAAAATCTGGTCTGGCCATAGGATGGGCTGCAACCTCAGGGGGAGTGGGCAGCTGGTTTAGAAAATGTGAGTGGAGAAGAGCCCAAAGCTGCAGCCTCTCCCCTTTCTGCCTCTCCCCTTTCTTCCTCTCCCCAACTCCAGCCTGCCCTGATGCTTGAAATTCCCTAGAACAGAGACCCTCATTTAGATTAATGTTCTGAGAGTCCCTACTAATGTCAGTTTATTAACTGTGAGGACTAATGTACTGATAGAAATAATATTAAAACTTCACCTGTGTGTATTGATTTCTCTCATTTGATTCTGTCTACAAGAGAGACAAACAGTTGCTTGTCTAAGCAACTGTTTCCTCTTGGCATGGGTTGATTTATCAGAATAGATGGCACTGAACAAAGCCCTCAGGGAATGGACCAGAGAACAGGTAAGTGTTGGTGATAAGAAGAGCTTGTCAAGAAAGGACAGGATTATCCATCCCCTGTCCCTTGTAGGTGGATCCTGATATAAACTAAAGCAGCCAGAGATCGGCATGAAGGTTTGGGCATCCCAGAAAGTAAGGGTGAGACCATGGGAAATTGTGAAGCTAAAATTGGAGAAGTGTTTGGATGTAGAGGAAAACTCACTGACATTTTTTCATATTTAATTTAAAAATCTTTTTTGAGGTAAGGTGTATTAATAGATTACTAAATAACCACATTTTATCAAAGAAGTAAACCATATCTCTTAACAGTCCTAGAAGGCACCAAGGAGGAGATGGGGGAGAGAGACGAGCAGCAGGATAGGTTAGTGAAATTGATGAACATATTTCTCATGTCTGAGTCAAGACGGGTCCATCTGATGTTGCCAGTTCTTGGTCACATGCTTCTTTCCCTAGGAGATCAGAGATCCCAGATGGTCTTAGATAGGCACTTACAGATGCTTGGCCACAGCTTGAACTGTGCGAGGCACACCTGCCTCCCCAGGAGATGGGCCTGGGCATAGTTACACAATGGGAAACTCCAAGACCTTTGCCCCACTCCACTCCTCCCAGCCTGGAGAAATTCTGACGTTTCCTATGTTTTTCTCCTGCTCCTGCTCTGCTCCTGACACTCCCAGTCTCATGGCTCTTTGAGGCCTTATCATTCCTTGAGGAGTGGTGCCAATGAGGTTAGGGTATCAAAGACATTACCCTAAAAACAGCCAGATCACCCTTTCCACTGGTCTCTCCTCCCCTGGGAAGCAGTGCCGGCCTCAGGCAGTTTTGTAAATTCAGCCAAGTCTGGTTTTCATTTCCTCTGTTCCTTTTGCTCTATTTCAAAGCCAGCCAAGTGTCTGCTACTCTAATTCCCTTTCTCCCACCCCCATTGCTATTCCCTTTACTATTTCATGTATTTTGGTCCTAGATAACCTCATACTTTGGATTGTTTTCCTCTTCCTTTTCAGCCTACTTATCCAAACTTACTTGTCCTGCATCCTGTTGTTTCAGATCTGTACTCTTTGTCGGTGACAACAGGTTTTCCAGATAAAGAAACGTTTATCAGTCTACCACCTAAAACTTACACTACTTTACCCTGTTGAGCAAAACCTCAAAGCAGGGATTCTCAAACCCTGGGCCATGGACTGGTACCAGTCCGTGGCCTGTTAGGAATTGGGCTGCACAGCAGGAGGTGAGTGGCCATCGAGCAAGAATTACCACCTGAGCTCCTCCTCCTGTTGGACCAGCGGCACCATTAGATTCTCATAGGAGCGTGAACCCTATTGCGAACTGTGCATGTGAGGGGTATAGGTTGCACACTCATGAGAATCTAATGCCTGATGTTCTGAGGTGGAACAGTTTCATCCCAAGCCATTTCCCTATTCCCAACTCCCTCCCCAGTCCATAGAAAAATTGTCTTCCATGAAACTGGTCCCTAGTGCCAAAAATGTTGGGGACTGCCGCCTTAAAGCATTTCAATATAGGCTTTGTCTGTATACGAAGCACTCCCAAGGAGTAACACTGATGGGAAACTCAAGAACTATCACAGGTCAAAAGGAAAGATAGTACTGTCACTGCTCACCTTGCCGGTGGAGTCAGCTGTCTGTTCTGTGTTTGTGTGCGACAGGCTCTGGGGTGTAGATCTAAAAGTCTACATTTGCACTTCATTTCTGACTTCAGAAAGATCCTGGCAACTAGCTATAAACCTCCCTAGGGCCTCAAGGATCTTTTTCTGCAAAGTAAGTTTTAATAGTGAGAGGACAACTATCTTTGTTTAGATTGTGACTTGGGGGAAGGGTACTGGATTACTGAATTATTGGAAAGTACTTTGCAAACTCTGAACATTTGAGAAGGGCTTATAGAAGATTTGGATGGAATTTCTCTAGAAATTGAATGAGATGTTGAGATGGGATACTTGGCAGAGTCCAGCGCTGGAGAGTGAACGTCTTGCGATGTGTTAGAAAAAAGAAGCGCTAAATGAAGTATTCATGGCCATTAGCTGCTTTCTGCCCTAAAATCCCCCAAGTCTGGCAAGTTTGGGAGATAATTGCTGCCAGTCATTGTCTAATTTTGTGATGCTATCTTAAGGGATTTTAGAGACATATTGCACCATGAAGGTTTTTAGGCTGGTAGAGGAGGGGTGGGTGGGGTAAAGTCCTGGGGCACAAATTTCCTTTTTTACAGTTAACTGTGTGGAACACGTATGCTTCCAGATGTTGACCTGAATAAATCCTGATTACTTGCCTTGTTTCAGAAGAAGCCACCTAGAATTGGATTTGGTAATATTTGCAGGTAGGGCAGAGTATTCTGGTTCAATGATACCAAAGTTTTCATGAGGTCATTTTGACTTTTTTGTTTTCTCAGAGCTTGAGATATGAGTCCTTCATAGCTGGTGGCCACTTGCTTTGGTTTCTATGGAAATATACCTTTTTGAGGACCTGAAATTCCACCTCTGTAGCATCTTCACTTTGGATCCATAGCTAGTTCTGTATACCCCAGAGAAGAATCAGCACCCATTTTAGGCAACTGAGCTCCAAAGTCTTGGCCAGGGCAGGTCTTGGGTTGAGATAGAAACCATAACATCTGAAGAAAAGTAGAACCTGAAGTCTTATGCTTGGTATAAGAAGCAGAACTCATTTCTTTTTATGTTTCTATTGATATCTCATGTCTTTATGTTTGTGGCAAGACAGAACAAGAGAATATGAGTCATTTGACTATTTGTCTCTCCTCTCCTTCCCACTACCTCTCTTGATTGTGCTACTCTGATGAACCTTGCTGAGGGCATTTTGTGTGTCTGCATAAAATGCACAGCAAGAAGTTAAGGCAAGGCCAGATGGCTAGGCATTTTCTACATACTTGCTTGTGGTCATTTTTCCTTAAGCAGCTCTTTTCAGGGAGACCATTAATGCAAAATTCCCTAAGGAAATGGAAAGGAATCAGTACCTTTCATCAGTTATGGGATAGCCTTTCCATGTCAGATAGATCAGCTGTAGGATGCTCCATACATAGAAAATACACTAGGCTTTGTTTTCAACATCAGTAATTCTGACAGTTGATGCTTTTATCTTTTTTATTTTTCTGGAGCTCTTTTGATTCTACAAGTTTCTTTAGGGAGGGAATCTTTTTAGGGTGCTTACATATCTTTAACATCTTCTGGTCTTCTTTTCAAGAAGTGAGATGCCTCACTCAGGGTAGTGTTGCAAGAACAAGAGAAGCAACTACTCAAAGAAGAGGAGGATATTGCAACTGAAGCTTGGATGATTAAACTCAATTTCTTTTTTTTTTTTTTTTTTGAGACGGAGTCTCGCTCTGTCGCCCAGGCTAGAGTGCAGTGGCCGGATCTCGGCTCACTGCAAGCTCCGCCTCCCGGGTTTACGCCATTCTCCTGCCTCAGCCTCCCGAGTAGCTGGGACTACAGGCGCCCGTCACCTCGCCCGGCTAGTTTTTTTGTATTTTTTAGTAGAGACGGGGTTTCACTGTGTTAGCCAGGATGGTCTGGATCTCCTGACCTCGTGATCCGCCCGTCTCGGCCTCCCAAAGTGCTGGGATTACAGGCTTGAGCCACCGCGCCCACCTAAACTCAATTTCAAAAAAGGCCATTGATAGGTTAAGGCAGAGTGACTATTTAAACACAAAAGTTCTGAATCTGTGAATCAGGATGGTGTTCTTGAGTATTTTCTTAGCGACAACACCACCCTAGTGCTGATGTCTTAGTTTTTTGGGGCTGCTGTAACAAAATGCCGTAGACTGGGTGGCTTACACACAACAGAAAGGTATTTCTCACAGTTCTGGAGGCTGAGAAGTCCAAGATCAAGTTGCTACAGATTTGATGTCTGGTGAGGGCCTACTTCCTGGTTCCTAGACGGCTGTCTTCTCACTGTGTCCTCACATGGCAGAAGGGGTGAGAGACCTCTCTAGGGTCTCTTTTGTAAAGGAACTAATCTCATTCATGAAGACTCCACCTTCATGACCTAATCACCCCCAAAGGCCCTACTTCCAAATACTATCACACTGGTGATTAAGTTTCGACATATGAATTCTGGGGGGACACAAACGTTTAGTCCATATTAGTTGGTTACAACATAGGCCCTTGATAGAAAGTGGTTGACTCACTGCTAACTTGTCTGTTCTACACTGAGCTAAACCCCAAATTTCTGTTCCTATTTTTGTTTCTTATTATTTTATTTATGTTTATGCTCCAAAAGCTTTAGAAAAATTGGAGACGGGACTTACAGTTACACTATCATTTGCAAACCTTTTGGAAATAATGATCGTCAGGAGGTCAAGGGTACTAAACTCCCATCTCCTCATTCCTAGAGCTTTATAGTGATAATAATTAGTGGAGACCATTGCTGTGTGCAGGGGAAGAGGCTATTCTGGCAAGAGGAATGGACATTCTAGTTTCTTTCATGGAGAGTTGACAGCACAGACAGGGAGAAGGAGACTTTCTCAAATTCTGTCCCACAGAGACAAGGCTTTGCCACCCTGATGAATACCGGACATGCTGGTCTGGGATGGATGGGAGGATGGAAGAAAGGCTTTAGCCATAAAGTCACAGACTTATCTGCTTCCCCACCAACCCCCCTACAACCCTCGGTTTCCCAGCCTCGCTTCTGCCCACAGAGAGAAATAGGCTTACAACAAAAACCTTGGCAGAAATCAATGTTCATCTGCATGAGTTTATCTTCCTTAATGCATAAGATCTTGGTTTTGTTCTTTTTGGTGGTTTTTTAATTTCAAAGCAAAGTTAACATTGACATTAAAAAATATTTTGGGTTCATATCCAGGTACCCTCTCCAAAAATATTTTTTAAAACTGGAAATATTATTGGTGGTGACTTCTATATCCTTATCCTTTTAGTGCTTTTATGTATTTTAAAATGTTTATAACTAATATGTATTACTTCAGAAAATAAGGTCAGTTTAAAACTGTAAAATAAATCACTTATAACTCCCCCAGGCTACAACATTTGTTTCCATTTTGAAGCATCCTCTCTTCTGGTGTTTGTCAATTTTGTGTGCATTGTTTTGACATACTTTAAAAAAATTATTGAGATCAAATTTACATAACATAAAACTAACCATTTTAAAGTGAACGATTTAGTGGCATTTAGTACGTTCTCAGTGTTTTGCGACCACTACCTCTCTCTAGTTTCAAAACATTTTCATCACTCCAAAGTAAAACCTCTTACCCATTAAACAGTTTCTCTGCACTTCTATGCATTTTCCCCTTCCCCCAGCACCTACAGCCATCAATCTGCATTCCATCTCTATGGATTTATTGATTCTGTATATTTAATATAAGTGGAATTATATAGTATGTGAGCTTTTGCTTAGCATACTGTTTTTGGAGGTTCATCTAGGCTGTGGTATATATCAGTACTTCCTTCCTTTTTATAGCTGAATAATATTCTGAATAATGTTCCATTGTGTGGATATACCACATTTTGTTTATCCATTCATCTGTTGATGGACCTTTGGGCTGTTTCCACATTTTGGCTATTGTGAATAGTGTTACAAAGAATGTTCATGTACATGTTCTTATTTGAGTATTTGTTTTCAGATCTTTGGAGTATAGACCTAGGAGGTGAATTGCTGGTTTGTAGAGTGGTTCTATTTTTAGCTTTTTGAGAAACCAACAAAATGTTTTTCATAGTGGCAGAACCAATTTTCACTCCAACAGTATAGGACAGTTCCAGTTTCTCCACATCTTAGCCAACACTTGTAATTTCCATTCGACATACTTTTAACCATCGTGCACATCATTTTATGCAATTGATTAAATATTAGGTTTTAAATTTGATATTAACCTCTAACGTCTGCATGTTCTGGAGCATTCGATGATATCTGGCTTGCCACTTTGGAATAATTTTGTTCTATTACTCTGCTTTTTCTCAGATCCTGTAACTCATTCCTATAAGGTTACATTTTGATAATGTTTGAACACTATGTTTATTGGTGGAGTGAATTCTCTTTTGCCTTAGAGTGATTTCTGTATTAGACACAAGGGATTGTACATGTTGGCCCCTGACCTATTTTTTGGGGCTACATAAACTTTTTAAAAAATGTAATGTTTGAAATAGAGCACTGTCTGGAAAGCCAAGTAGTGGTGCTCACATTCTCTTCCCGTTGAAAGTTCTTTGGAAAATAGGAATACATGGATGACAGAGAAAAGTGAACAAATGGGGAAGGGTGTCTTGAGTGTGCAGTTTCCTTCAGCCTTACCCATGTTCCCGCATTTTCATCTCACACCTGGCAAAGGGATGAGGAGGACTGAGAGAGATAAGACAGTAGAGTTTAGGGGAGTGAGGGAGAAGCAGGAGTGACCTTGCACTCATAGGAATAACAGGCTAAAGGGCAAGAATAATTACCTTAGGCTAATCTGTTGCTATAACTCAACTGGTAAATTATGCCATCAGAGAAAAGTAACAGATGGCAAAATTCAGTGTTTCTTAAGCTTGGCACTATTGCCATTTTGTGCCGGATAATTTCTTGTGGGAGGACTGTGCTTTGCATTGTAGGATGTTTAGAGCCTCCCTGGTGTCTATCCACTAGATGCCAGTAGCACTCCCACCACCCCAAGACATTGCCTGGGGGACAGAATCATTCCCAGTTGAGAACCACTGGGCAAAGTAAATAATAATAGTCAGAATGTTTTTCATTTAGCAATTGGCATTGTCAGTGGGTTGTTATTTAAAAGCTAGTATTCGTTGAGGCCCACTATGTGCCAGGCACTATGCTCAGCATTTTCATTGATTTAGTCCTCAGCAAATATTTGAGTATCTGTTCTACTAGGAACAGAGTCTATAACGTGGGCTAAACACTGGCAAACTCCTGGCCCCATACAGCCTTTGTTCTGGTGGACAGAGATGTATTAGAACAATCACACAAACATAACATTGCAAGTGTGCTAGGTGCTGGGGAAGGGAGATCTTTTGGAGGACTACAAAAGCAGTTTTCCAATGCTTCCTTTGAACTGGACTCACTTCTAAGACCATAGCCTGCATTAACTCATGTGGCCCTTATGGCAAACTCATGATGTAAGTACTAGTAATCAACCTTGTTTTGCAGGGAAGGAAGCTGAATCTTACATGGGCAAAAGGCATACAGAGAGTAAGTGGTGGAGTTTGAGTTTTGAACACAACGTGTTTTCTTCAGGGCCTGAGCTTTTAATTACCACCTTAGGCAGCTAGCAGTGGGATCTAAAGAATGAAGAGATGTCAACTGGGTGAAGAGGGGAGGGATAAATGTTCCAAGGCAGAGGGAAAGAAATGAATAGGCCTTGAAAGCAGAAGAGAGAATAAAGGACCGAAAAAAGAAAAAGGCCAGTGGGGCTGGGGTGGAGAAAATGCTGGGGAAGAGAACACAAGAGAGGCAGGTGAAGTGAGTGGGCGTTACCCCATTTCAGGGCCTTACAGGCCGTGCTAAAGAGATTGATTTTTACCCAAAAAGCAATGATGAGCCACAGAGGGGTTTTCAGTAGGGAAAGGACACTCTTAGGCCACCCTCATTACCATATTTAATATTTGCAACTACCCAATGAGGAAGGACCGAAAGCTATTTTACTGAAGAAACAGAGGGCTCTGAGAGAGCTGAATGCTTTGCTGAGGTCGCAAAACTGAAAAGTGGTGGAGCTGGGAATGAAACTCAGGTTTCTCATTCTGAAGTCCGTTCTCTGAACCAGGACACTCCGTGGCATCCTCCTGTTCTTTCAGGCACAGCCAGGTCAGGAGCACACCTTCCCTTCACGGAAGCAGTTGAGTTGGCTTTGAGGTCTGGGAATTCTGTCCCCATACGTTCTGATCTCGGTGTGGGAACACAGACACATTTCCTTGCATCTCGACAATCACTCTTTAACTTTGGAGTTTTCCAGTCTCTGTTTATTGTCTTTCACTCCAACTCCAATTCACCCTTTCACCCTGCGCACCCCTCAGCCCTGCAATTCTGCTGTGGGACACTGTACACGTGGCCTCTGATAAGAATCGCTCCATTCAGAGTCGCTGGCAGGTAGGTGTCCTATTTGCTCAAACATGCGTGAAGGTCTCCACTCCTCAGATTTCACTGCTGTGGAACCTGGAACTGTTTGGTTGGCCTTCTTCTGTTCTTTTGGAGATAGTGTGTTTCACCCTCCAGGTAAACTTCAAACTAGTGTTTATTTAAATATTAATTTGCAATTGCACAATCCCTCCTGTGATATTACCACACTCTGTGGGAATTAGGCTGAGCGAGCCTTCTTGCTCGCTTTAATCACACATTTCAGCAGTGCCGAGACTTGCAGCAGAGTTGGATTCATTCTTTGACACCATCCAAAACGCTCTGCAGAGCTAACCAAATTGAAATGAGCCCTTCATCTTAACGCACGGATAATTAAACTTCAAACACTGTTTATCTCAGTCCCCAAATCCTCAGAATGCAGAAGCAAATTAATTTTAAATCTATATCTGCTTTAAATAGTAATTGTTTAATCAACAGGCTTGATGTATAATTATATTCTTTGTTCGTACTCCTTGCAGGCTTGAATAGACCACATAATTCCTGGGTTGCTTTCATTTCTGTAATTAGATCATGTGACAGATCCTTTCTATATTACAGTCGACTATAGTTGCTTCTCTCCCACCCCCTTCTAAATTTGAAAATGGTTTCTCATGAATTCTTAGATTATAACAGCCCCAGTTTAACAAGGAGCTGTAAGTATTTAGCTTTAATCCTTTACTTTTCTTTCACCTAATAATTTACTTGGGAGCAAGTGATTTTTACTGGTGGCTGTGTCGTTTCAGAGTTGAGAGTTCTTGTTCTCCTTTTGAACTTCTGTTTTCCCAAAAGGAAACCCTTCTTGACCACGTAGAAATACATTGGCTGAACCCCTAGAAGTCAATATTATCCTTATATAAGTGATAATTGAGGTTCAAACTGAGCAAAAATAATATACTAGGGTATTGTTTTCTGATCATCTGGAGTTTCACAGAGAAGTAATTTTCTTTGTTTGAAAGAGTAGATTTATCTCCAAGAATTTATTTTACTTGCCTGGATTCATTCCATAAAAATGAGAGCTGGACATGAGATAATTAGGTCAACACTGAAATCTATTCTTTAATTGGAATTTGTTTCTCCCACACAATATGCCCAATTTTCTGTGGTTCTGTCTGTGCTAGAAATATGATTACTCAGCTAATGTGGCTCTTTTTACTTCCTGTATCAGTCATGCCCTCCAGCCCATTATCTTTCAGATTTGATTTCCCCAGATTCTTGCAATTCTTACTATTTTCTCATTTTGTTATTGAGGTATGCAAAATTGGGTGAGGTATGGTAGGTATGGCCTAATGAATACTGTATGAGTTGGGGGGCATGATTGGAGGTTGGAGAGAGAAAGAACATCATTCAGAACAAAAATAACAACATAAAGTGTCTATGCTTAAAACTCAAAATAACCAGGCTCTTTCCATCGTATTTCCAAATTAGATCTAAGTTTGCACTGTCTCTCCTCAGTCTTCTTCCCTATATTCATTTCTGGTTTTTTTCCTTCCTGTGGAGTATCTGTGTTTTTGATTACTTTCTCTTACCTATCCAACCATATATTTTTTTCAGGCATCATCTCATTTTGCTATTTGATCCAGCTATGCATTTTTATGAATTCCATGACTGTATCCTGCACATACTTCTGTAACTGCCAGTTTGGGTTTTAAAACATTATTTCCATCTCCTTTTGGGTATTTGCAATACTTCCCAATAATTTCTGCATTTGTTATTCACCCTTTCAGATCACCAGTGCAAATGCTGAATTAAATGACATGCCTCTGGACATCACTACATTCACAGATTAATGATTACCCTGCATTAATGGACCTACTAGAGTGCTTTGGTTGGAGAATTCTAAGCCCAATTCCTCTCCTCCTCTTCACTGGCAGATAAATCATTATGAGACTTCTATTTTGTATATCTTCCAAGATTTAGAAACCTACATAGTCATACAGAAATAATCTGAAATATATTTTGATTTAGATATTGTCATTTAAGTTCTAGTCAGGGAATATAAGCCACTTTTGGTCTTTCAGTAGGGGAAATATAATACAGGAAACTGGTTACTCAGGTGATGCTAAAACCGAGAAGCCAAAGAGGAGATGGTGAAGGTGCCCCAGAGGTTGGCAATGGCTGGAAGCTCCTTCCACTGTAGCATGGTTGAAGCACAAGAGGGGGAAGTGTTCCACAGCCCGGCAAGGGTTACCAGGCAGAGCTGGGAACTGGGAGAACAGAGGAGTGGATTGCCTGTTGGAGTTGAAGGTCTCAAGAGAAACAGCACTGCCTAAGATGCTACCCAGGCAGGGAGAGGAAAAGATGCAAATCTTAGCCTCTCCCCTCTTCCACTGATGAGATGGTGAGCCTCCCACTGGCTGATCTTACCTGGAAACCACTTGACAAGAAATCCAGTTCCTAAAAGTACAGATTAGAGCAGGGGAAGTGAGGACAGTGGAACTGAGAGCAAAGGGACAAATGACCAACACAGTTGCAGTCAGGTGTGCCTCAAAGACCTGGCCCAAAGTCCTTTACATGGTTGTCTTTTCAGTGAGCTTGCCAATTCACTGCTAACCATCATCCGCTTCTCTCTTCTATTCTGAATACCACTGCTATGCTGGCCTTCGTGAAATACTGTTTTTGTCTTTGCACATGACTCCTGCTTCCTGCTTCGTCAAGCCTAAACTCTTCAGGACTTTATGAATCTGGATTGCACTTGCTGACTTAGGTCCAAGTTTAGTTAACATTTGTCTGGGGCCAACTCTGTGCCAGAGGGAAGAGAGGAGAAAAGGTAGATTGATACTGGTTGACTGCCTACTATGCTACAGACATAGACACTATACTGGGAACTTCGTATACCTTCTCTTACTTAATCCTCGGGTATTATTTTCATGTTTCAGTAGGATAATGAGGCTCAGCAAGGGAAAGTAACTGTTTCAAGATGACACAGTCTGGCTGAGTTAGAGCCAGATCCATCTGACACCAAACTCTGTTGTTTCCATGACACTCATCACCATCACCCTCCTGGTTTTATTAATGCTCAGAGAAAATACATGATAATAATGATTTATTAAAGTGAAATGAAAATAATAACAATTTATTAAAGTTTTAATAAGCGCTACCAGAGCTTTCCATTTCTGGTAAGTGCTACCTGACAGCTATCTGTTTTAGATTTAGAAATTTCCCGTGTAGTGATTGTCACAAGATCTTACCCACTTATCTTTGGTTCAGTTTCTATCTTCTCTACGATATTCCCCCCTACCTGGCAATCTCACATCAGTCTCTCCTTTCTTTGAGCTTCTCTGACGCTTACACCATGTATATGCATGGTCTCATTGAGTCTAAGTGCTTCATATAAGGGACATAAATTCTGGTAAGCGGTAAATAGTAACAACAATTCTCCCTTATATTTTCCCTCTATCTCTTTATAAAATCCTACTCTAATGACAGAGTTAATCTTTAGTGACTTACTGCCAACCTGTTTTCAGGGATGTGATAAGTGTCTTGCAATTTAGTCAGAACTCCCTTTAATGTGCATTAGTATCACCTAGGGAATACTGTTAAAATACAGATTTTGATTCAGCAGGTCTGGAGTGGGGCCTGGGATTCTATTTCTCTAGTTAACTCTCAGGTGATGCTGATGTTGTTCATCCAGGAACCAAGCTTTGAGCCATGGGTCTAGAACACAGAGTTACACATCAAAGGCAGCTGACAGCTACCCAGCACATTCATCACAATGGATGTGATGAAGATATAGTTACAATGCCCTCAAAACTAGGGAGCTGACACATTGGCAGATCACATAAAGGGGAAGAGGAGAAAGGGATTTATTTAATGTTATATTAGTAAGAGTAAGTTGGTGGAGATGGGGCTGGCATTAAATATTGTATGGTAAAGATTTATTTTCCTTTAAAGCAAAGTTCTTCTGGTCTCCTGACAGTTTAACATCTTACTTGAGGGAAGGGTGAATGCAGGAATATGGGGGCAATGGCCTCTGAAAAGTTCTGGAAAGGGAGAAAGAGAAGTCTGTTCTTAGACTCAGCTCTGACTTAGGGATCTCCAAAGATGAACAGGCAGAAATTCCAGATCTTGGTTTGGGAGCTATATTGGAAGATGCCTCTGATGAGCTATGATGGCTAGAGTTTCTTGCTCTCTTTTGCCAACTTCTGGCTTCAATGAAGGGCAGGAGAAATCAATCCTAAAAGAAAGAAGGATAGCTGATGATGTGAACATTGCACATGTGTGCACACACATATGTGTGCACATGCATGCACACACCCACAACTGTAGTGTGCTTTTGGTGGCTGGGATACTGATGTGTGGCATTGAGCAGGAGTTTCTCACTCAGCTATCTCCCCTAACCATGTGTTGGAGCCTGGAGAATGTTGGAGATTTCCCTTGGGAGCAAGTGTGCTGGTCCTTCAGCCTCCTGAGGTGGGAGTGCTCTGGGCACATTGTTGACTGACCCTTAGGGATTCTTGAGGAAAAATGGGAAGATGGACACTTCTTTTCCCACCACCTGCCCTGGGTGTCAAGAAAGTCTGCTGAGGTGACTCTGCGATTGTTAGAATCCAACTGAATATTTTAATAGAGATCGAAGTTTACCTGAAGTACCAGACAGAATCAATCTTACTTTCATTTTCAAAAATCAGTACTGTATTTCCTATAACTCAATCTCTTTGTCTCTGTCCCAAATCCTTGTTGCTGATAAGAAATAATCATTACTGCCTTTGTCAGACATTTAACTATCTATGATCCATACCATCTGCTGCAGAGTTTTCAGTTTTATTTTAGGATTTTAATGAAGTTCTTTATTTGCTCATTTTATATATCTTAGACTAACCATTACTTCAGAGACTCAGCTCAGATTTCCTCAAACCATCTGGAAGAGGACTGGATCAATCTCATGTACATCTTTGATTTTGGAACAGAGTCAGACTTTTTTTTTGAAGATTTATTCAATTTTCCCTCATTGATCATGTTCCAGAATGTCCTAGCCCATTGCTTAAATCTTATTCATAATGTGATATTCTTAGCTACTAAAAACTGGTAATTTTATTGATCTTGCCATTTTTGTGTGGTCGTCTTTGAAAAACATTGGGATGATGCAGGGAGAAACAGATTAACTCTGATAGACATAAATATTAAGCATAAGAGATTACTACTCTCTTCTCTAACCTCCTATTAACCTTTAGGAATTTCTGATTTTGAATTTGGCTAAGTTTATTGCATCTCTACTCTCTCCTAGAAAAGACTAAATTCCCCAAGTGTCAGGATCCGCAGGATCTGGTATTTTCATTGGTGTCTCTTGTACTTGACATATAAATGCTCAATAAGTCCAGGTAATCAGTGAATGACTTTATCTCACTGACCTGTACTAAGATCCAGCAATAGGAGCCCTTTTGAATTCTGCAAAGGACTGGGTAGGAGATGCAGGCAAATCTTTTTCTTTTTGAAGGAAGGTCAGTTTCCCTAAAGTTAGTATCTTTGATCCTTTCTAGTTTGTTCCTTTTGTTCCTCGCTACATATACACAAGCATAGATACTCAATTTCTGTATGGAGAGATTCTATATAGAAACCCAATTTTGATTTATAATTTCTGTTTCTGGTGAAACATCTCACCCCTGGAGGTGGCGGGAACTACAGAGACGGATGGAACCACACATGGAGTTAGGCAGAAGTGGGTTTGAGTGCTGGCCTTACCTCTTTCCAGTGATGGAGCCTTGAGCATGTCACTAATGCTCAAGTTCATAAAATGAGGGTGTTAATGACGAAGAGGAGATAACATGTATCTTAATAAGGCCTCCAATGCCTTGTCTGACCCAGTCCTAATCCACCCTAGCATTCTCCCCTTGCTCTCTGAATTTCACCCACACTGCTACCTTTTAGCTCTTCAAAAGCTTCAAGCTCCTGTACGCCCACCACAGGACCTTGGCCTATGTAGTTCCCACTGCCTTCCCCATTCTTGTCTAGTTGACTCACAATCATATTAGAGCTCAGCCAGAGCACCACTTCCTCAAGGAAGCCTTCCCTGATCTTCTCCAGTTAAGTGAGAACTCCTCAGAAGGTGCATTTTGAACTCTATAAGACTTCCCACTATTGCCATTAAATAATAATTGTGTAATGAGTTGTTCAATTCCCCCTACTGTTTCCACCATACAAATATAAGCTCCATGTGGACAGAAATCTTCTTTATCTTTGTATCTGCAGTGTTTAGCAGAGTGCTTGGCACATGATAGTAGCTTAATGAATGATGTTATATGAATGAATACACAAATGAAAAGTAATGAATAAAATTCAAACGCAAACTAGATGCACAATAATGTTTCTTTTCAATCTATCCTCCCAGTTGCCTTCTTTTCTGAAGCTTTGCCTGGGACAGTAAGGAAAATTAAAAGAAATCATGATTTGAATGGATGCATCCTGGCCCCCTTCAGTTGTCTGAAAATAACTCCCTCAGCCATTCGTCAGAGTCCATGACCCTCAACCTTCACCTTGCTCTAGAATCATCTGGGTAGCTTTTTAAAACTGCAGATAAAATTTCAACCATGGTCTGGTGGCAATGGCATTTTTAAATGCTGGAAAAGGTGATTCTAACACGTAGCCAGATCGAGAACCACTGCCTTGGGTTATTTTGAAAAGACATGTTAAAATTCAGGACTCTTACACAGCATTGTATGTCTATTGGAATAGGTTAATACTTCTTAGCATCTGGTCTGCATTTTTGCAGAGTGTTCAGATTGGTCCTATGAGAAAGGGAAGAAGGGGCATCATCACAAGGCTGGTAAAGGCCCCACATGTGTGCAAGCCCAGGGTGGGCACAGTCAGGTGGAGTCCTGCAGAGACAAACCTCACCTTCTCTCCAGCATTGCCCAGGCCAGTCTTTGCCCAAATACAGCAGAGTTCTTGTTATTATTTCCATGGAGTGAATCACACTGGGCTAGTCTTGGATGTGCCCTTTCCTAGATGAAAAGTGCTAGAATGGGTTTCTAGTGTGGGAACAGCTTCAAGGACATTGCCCCTGGAAGGTATGATAGAGGGGATGGTTTGAATGCGCTATGGCAGGGGATTTCAAAAGCCAGTTGGAAAGGGCAAGCAAGCTTTGGCTTCAAAGAATGAATTTTTAGAGTCTTTGTTTTTATAAACAAGGAAAATAGGAAAAATATGGAATCATAATTTGGGGCATAAAAGCTCTCTGGTGCAGCAGAAATGCTAAATCTTAGAACTCTGTTCAAGCAGGGGTTGGTAAACTGTGGCCTGTAGGCCAAGTCCTGCCCACCACTTGTTACTGCTCAACTTGTGAGCTGAGAATGGTTTTTACATTTTCAAATGACTGAAAAATAATCAAAAGAAAAATAATACTTCATGATCCATGAAAATGATATGAAATTCAGATTTCAGTGCTCATAAATAAAATGTTATTGAAACACAGTCATGCTTATTCATCTACGCATTGCTGGCCGAAGGCTGCTTTAGTTCTTCAGTGACAGAGCTGAGCAATTGAGACAGCGGCTGTGTAAGCCCACAAAGCCTAAATTATTTACTATCTAGTCCTTTATAGAAAAAAGTGTGCTGACTCCTGTGTTAAAGAATCAGAGGAGGAGCTGACCAGAAGGATTAGCCATTGGTTGAAAAAGGCGAGTGAGGCTGGGCGCGGTGGCTCAAGCCTGTAATCCCAGCACTTTGGGAGGCCGAGACGGGCAGATCATGAGGTCAGGAGATCGAGACCATTCTGGCTAACACGGTGAAACCCCGTCTCTACTAAAAAAAAATACAAAAAACTAGCCGGGCAAGGTGGCGGGCGCCTGTAATCCCAGCTACTCCGGAGGCTGAGGCAGGAGAATGGTGTGAACCTGGGAGGCAGAGATTGCAGTGAGCCGAGATCGTGCCACTGCACTCCAGCCTGGGTGACAGAGCCAGACTCCGTCTCAAAAAAAAAAAAAAAAAAAAAAAAAAAAAAAGGGCGAGTGAGAGATCAGAGAAAGGAGAATAATAGTATCATTGTAATGGTTACTTGCCAAGTGCCAGGCATTTTATGTACAATACCACTTTTAATCCTCTCAATGATCCTTGAGGTAGAGTCAGGGTCCCAGCCAAGCACAGATGCCCACTCCAATTAGGATAACTGGAAGGGGGTTTAGTAACTGGAGTGTTTATAGACTAAAACCAGCGGTAGGGATCCATAAGAGATAGTGCAGTGGCCCAGGCTAGCGACAAAGGAGCGGTTACCACCTCCAGGCCTGAAGCGTTGAGGGAAGAGAGGAGGTTCCAGAATCCAGAAGGAAAGAGTTATGCAGATAGAGCTGCCTTGAGAGCAGCAGTGACCTTCAGTTGGAGGACACAGGCAGTCAGATAGGACCTTACAAAGAGCCGAGGCCATCAACAGCCTGCACTCACTCTTCTCTCCCTTCAGTCTCTTTCTGGGGCAGGAGTCTGTTGGATACAACCAGGGCAGGCTGTTGGACTCAAAGAGGGAGGCTGCTGAGGAGTTTCATCCAGGTCAGTCTCCCTGGGGCAGAAAGGATAGTGAAGGGTGTAAGGGTTCTGTCGGGCAAACCAGCACAGGTGGGTACCACTGTCATCAGCATTCTCCTTCCAACCCCAGCTGGCCTACTGTTTTACAAATGGTCAAAGCTAGGTTTAGTAAGGTTAAACAGTGTCCCTCAGTACACGCTGAGCTGGGACACTCTGATTCCAAGACCCTTTGTTTTAACTATTATGTTATCCTGCACTGAGATGGAAGAGACCTTAAGGGGATCCAGGTTTCCTCCCTCTCTGCTTAGGAATAGCTTTTGCAGCATATTTTCACATGATCCTTTGGCTAATACTTGAATATCTGCCTACATGGGTATCAGTGACTGTCTTGTGGTCGTTTTTGTCTCCACTGGGGGGATTACTCTTATGGCTGGGAAGCTTTCTCTTAGATTGGACAAACCCAGGGGGTAATGTTTACTAATTTAAAAAATCAAATGTATTTTTAATTGATACATAGAAATCTGAAGCTCTGTTTTCTTCTTCACTCATTTTCTCAGATTTTACTCTTCAGAATTAGTAGGGAGATTCCTCTGTTACTATTTTTCTGTCTTTGAGCCCCTGGATGTCCTTTTTGTGTTCAGTTTTTTTTCTTTTTCTTTTTTTTTTTCTTTGAGACAGATTTTCAGTCATCACTCAGGACAGAGTGCAGTGGCACAATCATGGCTCACTGTAGCCTTGACTTCCCAAGCTCAAGTGATCCTCCCATCTCTGCCTCCCAACTGGACTATAGGCACATGCTACCACACCCAGCTAATTTTTATACTTTTTGTAGAGCTGGGGTTTTGCCACGTTGCCCAGGTTGGTCTTGAACTCCTGGCCTCAACTGATATGCCTGTCTTGGTCTCCCAAAGTGCTGGGATTACAGGCATTGAGCCACCACACCTGGCCCAGTTGTATGATTTTTTTAATGGATACTCCCTCCTCTAGCCAGATGGTCACTTCCCATAGTCTTTATCTTTCAAAGTCACAGCATAAACATCAGAAGGAATAAAGGAACCACTGGGCTACAAATTTTTCTTCTACTCTTTTTAAAAGTTTGAGCTCTTAAAAGGCAGGGAAGTCTGCCCAGTCCCGTGTAAATCAGCAGAGGCAGGTAGTAGCTGGGGAGAGTGGTCAGTGATACATCCTGTAGGCTGTGCATACATACCAGGAAGAAGGCTCACCTCGTGACTGGCCACATCAGGCCATATGTCTTCCTTTCTCATGCTGCAATGGAAAGGCATGCGGGACACCCTTTCCTGGCTGTGGTAACAGGATACCTCAAACCCACTGGTGCTTAGGAATCCTTTTTGTTCCATGGAACATAGGATGTGGTTTCTTTTTCAGAATAAGTCTAGGACCGGATAAAACTTTGTGAACTGTGATGATGGTAACAGTGATAACAATGACCTTTTATTGAGTGCTTAATCCTTGGTATACCAAGAATAGTTCTCGCCATTTACCATTTGTGTCCAATGGATCTTTTTTTGTGTTTTTATATTTTTGAGTCATTTTATGAGTAATTTGTGGAAGATCGGAGATATTATGAAAACAACTTTATTGCAAATTTTAATAAAAATTTAAACATTGCAAACTCCAGTTTTTCTTACCATATTTTCCCAGTGTAGAAGGTACTGATGCCTACAATTTTGGGGTAGCTTCCTTTGAATGCCATCAACTAGTGATCAATTGTCATGCATAATTCTGGAACATGTCAGTCTTATAAATATAGCATTGATTCCAGACTTCAAGTCCATCTCTAAAAGTTTAGCTTATCGTTTCTTCTAATTGTATCTTCTTACAGTTATATCATCAAAATAAAATATTTTTAAAAACTGTGGCTCATAATTTGCTTAAAAGAGGACTCATATCTTCTTTATTCTGTAATTGCAAAACATTTTCATGTTTCATCAATTAGAATGATTAATTCAACTGATTGTTTTGGTTTCCACATTATTTATTTTCTTCCATTCCCCTTTCAGTACACACCCACCTAGTTCACTTATGACCCATATCCAGAAAATTTTGGTGCACAACCACATAAGAGGCAAAAGAATGTCGTTACTTTTTTTTTTTTTTTTTCCCAAAACAGATGGTCTAAGTTCTGATCACAAAACACTGCATGATGAAGTTCTTCCTGTTGAGTTACTAACTCATTGAGAACCCTATATTTCATTTTTGTCCTTAAATATATAGTGTCCATTTATTGATTCTAGACTTTGGAAAAATTCATTTAGGATATTGTCATCTGAAAACTCACAGTCTAAAATTTTGCTTATATGAAATCTCTTTGCATTAATCTTATGATTTGTTTAATAAAATGAAACATCTTCCTCTGTAAATTTGCTTATCTTTGCCATTGTGGTTGGAAAATAAAAATTATGGATGCTCAGTTGTGTATAAAAGATGAAAAGAAACTACAAAGATGGTGTCTTTACTGTTCTCCTAAACCTTCTTGAATGATTCTACAATACTTGGGGCAGGACAGCAGGAAAACTGAAAGGTGATGTAATAGCCATAGTTTAGTTCATTATTGCATCAGGCTTTTATGAAATTATATCATTTTTCCATTTCACATTATTTCAGTGTTTTTAAACATAGTTGGGAATAATTGGTGAGTAATGATCAAATAATGACCAGAATGATGAATAGCAAAATGTTTCAAGATATAGGAAAAGAAAATCACTAAGATTCCATAATACAGCTTGGATTTACAAAATTGCAACATTGACTTTTATTCTATTTTTTAAAGAGTAAATTTTCTCTTGTTATTTGTAAGATTCCTAAGAAAAGTAAAAGCAATGAAATATCAATCCCTACACATAAATGGCTCAAAAATAGAATCCAAAAGCTAAAATGGGATCCTGTGTTTCCTGATGTTATACTTACAGTTAATGTGTTAGATACCATATTAAGAAATTTAGAAATGTGACTAAATCCAGCTAATGGATTGAAAAAACTAACAAAATTTCAGTTGGAGATGATGAAAATGTTCTGGAGATGGAGGGTAGTGATGGTTGCACAGCAGTGTGAATGTACTCAATGCCACTGAACCATACCCTTAAAAATGGCCAAAATGGTAAATTTTGTTACGTCTATTTTACCACAATGAAAAAGGAGGCATGTTTATTGAATGCTTATTTTGTGTCAGATACCTGATGTCATCAGCGCTGTTATCATCACAGTAACGTAGGTTAAAACTATCTCTCCTCAAGTAGATGGGGAAGGCTGACAGAGACTAAGTACATTTTCCAGAATCACAACTGGTCATGGCAGAGCAGGAGGAGGATTCTAGCAGAAAGCCCCCAGATCCTCGTACATAACCACTACTGTGCTTGTGAGGTAGGCCAGGCTGGGGTGCACAGATGTCATTTCCATGGGTGTGCCATGCCCTCTTTCTTCTTTCCAAACTCTTAGGGTGATCTGGGATTCCTTAGTTACCTCCTCAGAATCTCTTCTGATTTCTTTCAAGGCTCTGTGGGGAAAAAAAAAAAAAAAAAAAAAAAAAAAAAGCTTTACAGGTAAGACCACATGTACTCTCAGCCAAAGCAGCTGCTGATATCCTCAGAAGTGGGGACAAGCATGCCCGTGTCCCAAGGGCTGGAAGAAAACAGTCCCCCAGTACCCCTCCCAAACCAGCCATCATGTGCCTCCACTGGACTTGGTTCTATGTGGCCGCCTCCACCAGACTCTGCATATAAATGGCCAGGACACCTTCCACCACGTCTATTAGCCACTCTTCTGCCAGGTGGTGGTAATTCTCACTAATTTTACCAGCTTCATAGATGTCAAGCCCAATTGCATTTTATTATGTTTCTCAGGAAAGAAACATTGATTAGCTGGGTGTCAGTGAAATTATTTTCTACAAGTTGGGTGATGGAAAGAGAATTCTAAGTATGCCTACTATGTAAAACACCTTTACAAATGAAATATCCAAACATTTTAATAAAAATTACATTGGTGTGAATAAACAGAGTATGAGTAGGCAGCATAATAATGTATATTTTTTTAAGTGCAAAAATACTATTATTCACGGTTCAAAGATACATTTGTTTTAAGGCAAGAATGTAATTGGGGTAAAGAGCAGGGAGTGTGTCTTAGAGCTGTAGTTCCTGTCTGGGCCAGCTGAGGGCAGTGGTTCTGGTGAGAGCAACTGTCGGCTTAGAGGCCTAGAGTTTACTAAGGATGTCTGGTGAATGGTCATTCTGAGTAATTAGGAGAAAGAGTATCTCTAGCATTAACAGGGCCCAGTTAGGGTGAAGGGTGATAGGAAGTGCCCAGACTGCCTACCTACTGGGTTTCTTAAAGAGGTCCTGGCAGTCCGTGAGGTACACGCTGGAAATGCAGATCCTAGTGCCCTACCCGTAGATTACTGAGTCAGAAATCTCTCAGGTGATTCTTTTTCACAGTCAAGCCTGAAAATCACTGCTGTGTTAGCTTCTCTTCAAGTGGAAGCACGGAGTTGAAGACAATAGAAGGAACTAAACCAAGATTAAATGCTGGGTTTTATAGGATTGTTATAGAGTCGTATAGGATCTGATGTAGGATCCGGGAAGCAGAAATGCAAGAAGAGAGTCAAAATAGAGATCTCCTAGGAGACTGTTAATTTGCTAGCCTGGTTGGAAATACAATGCATGGGAGGTGAGGCAGATAGAGCCATCCAATTGCAGGGTCAGAACTTGGAAGGCCTGAGGCATGAAAGGCACAGGGTGGGGGTGCAGTCCTCACCACAGTGCAGGACCCAGAGGCTGGGGCTAAAGGAACTATTGCGTCCCAAGTTCTGTCCTGGAACAGTAATAAGCCTTCCTGCTCCTGTCCTCGGCTCCAAAGCTAAACTGGAAAGCCCAGTTTCCCATCATGCCTTTCCAAGTGGTTGCAGGCACAGGAGGTCCTGTTATAAACCCAACTCCCCAGTTTGAGACATGGGAAACTGCAAAGTAAGATGCATCTTTAGAGCTCAACAAATGGACTTGCCTCGAGGGGCTGGTGAAGGTGACACCCATTTACCCAACTTCCTCGCCCTTCATGGGAAGAGCAGTTCAAATGTTGGGCTCAGTGTGAGCAAAGCGAACAGCACAGGGTGAGAAAAGAAGTGAATTTTTGGGACTCAGGAGCCTATGTGTGTGTGCATGTGTGCGCGCCAAGTGGAGAGGGCAGCCTACTGTGGGCTTTATAAGTTTGGAATTTATCCTGAGGACAATAGGAAGCCATGGAAGGGTATTAAGCTACAGGGCAAAGTGGTCAGAATTATGCTGAGTCTAGGAAGTGCTATTTCTGGGCTGGTTAATTTGATCATATCAACAAGAGAATCAGTATGGGGTCAAATTGGTTGCTTTTTTATTTGTTACTGAGACAAAAAAAATACAGATTTTGAGGAATTTGATAGTGGTTAGTCCCCTAAATCCATTGACTAGGTTGGCCTCCATCATCCTCCCTAAAACAAAAAATCTTCCCTTAACTCTAAGCAGAAAATGAAAACGTATGTTCTTGGGGTGACTTCATCTTTTGGAATTTTCTCATCTATTTTTCCGAAATTCCAAAGCAATTGTTACAAAAAGGACACAAATATTAATGGCTTAAAAGTTGTCTGTGAATCTGCTTATTTTTCTGAAAAGAAAAAAAAAAAAAAAAAGAAAGAAACAGAAGGAAA
>NW_016809835.1:488753-497583 GCF_001698545.2 Rhinopithecus bieti | reverse complement strand
AAAAAAAAAAAAAAAAAAAAAAGAAAGAAACAGAAGGAAATTAAGCTAGAAATGAATGAAATTTGTTATCTCCAGGGATCAGTGAGAACCAAATGCAACATGTAGGGAAGAAGATGGAACTTCTCTGGTGATCCCTTTTGATTTGGTTTTGAATTTCAAAGTGTGTTAAAGGTTTACATTTCCAAAAAATAAAATAAAAAATGGGAAAAGATGAAAATTGAATTCAAACAAAAAATCAAAATTATATGAAATAGATAAAATCACACATTAGAAAAATTACTCAAGTCACTTTTGAACAAAGTGTGCTGATTGTACAACCCAACATAACATTTTCTAAGAATAAAAATGAAACTGTATGGAAATCTTGAACTCCACTTAATAAATTGTTGATAGTGTGTACTGCAGGAACCGGCAAATGGGTAAATGTAACAAGGTTGCTGGGAACCTGGATTCTCACTGTGGAAAAAGAAAGATACAAATGCGGACCGGGATATAATGGCCCCTGCCTGAATTAATTATCACTCTGATGGTTACAAAATGACAATTTTCTATTTCTAAATTTCCTACT
Source organism: Rhinopithecus bieti (assembly GCF_001698545.2). Classification (NCBI taxonomy): domain Eukaryota; kingdom Metazoa; phylum Chordata; class Mammalia; order Primates; family Cercopithecidae; genus Rhinopithecus; species Rhinopithecus bieti. Next base: position 497,015 of record NW_016809835.1, on the reverse strand, counting down.
TATTTATTAGTTGGTATTCTTCTGTAAAGAGGAGTGTTTCATTCTTCTTCCCACTTTGATTTTTCAATGTATCAGAATATATATTTGTTTCCTCTAATATGTTATACCCACTTCTGTCATTTGTCATTTTGATGTTTAAATTATCCCAGTTTTCCTAGTGGGAATCCTTTCAGGATGAATCCTATGTCTTCTTGACATATCTCCATCTTCCTAAGAAATAAATTTTTGAAATAAAAATAAGTTTATATTGATACTGCTGGGACCAATTCAACACCACAACGCAAAACAAACAAATGAAAAAGCAAACATGTCAGCTAAACGCAATGTGAGATCTTTGATTAAACCCTGGAGGCGTGTGTGTGTGCGTGTGCAGGTGTGTGTGGGTGTGTGTGTTTATGTATGTACTTAAATCAGCTGCATAAAACTGTGTAGGGACAATTGAACTTAAAAAAGACCATATTAGAGAAGAGTATTATATCAATGTGAAATTTCTGGAGTATGATATGAAATGAGGAAAATTTTCTGTTGAGATACTTACCTAAGTATGTAGGAGGGAAGTGTCCTGAAGCATGGGAAGCTAAAACAATGAATTCTCAAATGATTAAACAAAAACAGGTGTGTGCATATGTACATAGAGAGATAAAGCATATCTGGGACAATAAACAGTGAATGTAGGTGAACAATATATGGGTGTTCGTTTTACTGTTCTTGCAATTTTCTCGAAGTTACAGTATTTGGAAAAGAAGTTGGAGGAGGGATGCTGGGTTGCATGAGAAAGACTGTGGAAGACAGGGCTGGGGCTGCACTATAAACTTTTAACATCTGCAGGGCATCCTAGAGGGTTCAGAAGGACATGCCACATGGGAAGGTGGCTGGAGGAAAATAGCAGAAAACAGAGCATCTGGAGCAGCAGCTCACTCACAGTGATTTAGGGTCTGCAAGCTTTGGGATTTTAACAATGCAGTTATTTGTTTTAAACACACATGTAACATCATTTCCTTTTATATCCATAGTTTATACATGCAACATTAGGGCCATATTCCAGCTCCATCCCAGTCCCAAGCAGTTGATGAGAGGGACATTTATTGACTTATCCGGTAGATGGGTTTTAGTCCAAAGCTTCTCTTCGTGAGTGATTTCAATTCTTGCTCGTTAATCTTGCTGTGAAATCACAGTTAAAGGATTGTGGGAGAGCACATCTTAGGTATCCAGTGATCAGCAATACAGCTTATTTTCTGTCAAGTATGACTTTGTCATTTTTATCTGATACTTACCACACAGCCTCATGCAAAAACAGGTTTGCTTACCACCACCCCTCCTTCCCGCTGCTCCTTTCCCAGGCCCAGATACAGATTTGTATTCCTGGCATCCTGCTCTTGTTTGATGAGTTTTAGGAGCCTCCAATTCTTGTTTTGTCCCCAGGAGTAAAGCAGCAACTGCTTTAAACTGATAACGACATGATTTTGCTGCCCTATAGACAGTCATTTAAACTCTGTAATATGTGGCCACTGCCTCAAAATTCAAGCAATGGAAATGACATCATTATCAGCCAACTCTTTATGATGAAAAATGACCCACATTAGGAAACAATCTGAACCCAAGGAAACTTCAGTGATCAATCATCACAATTATAATGTGCTGGCCTTCTATGTAAATCCAACCCACAGTGAAGTAGGATTTGGATGGAAGAGTTGGGGGAGGAGAAATCTAGTGGAAAAAACATTAGTACAATGTAATTAAGCAAAAGGGAAAGCTTCAGATAATATATGTTTCTCAGGGGACCCTGACAGACCTAAGCTGAAAGGGTTGCATCATCATCATTAAAAGCATTTGTTAAATGCCCAGAGCTACAGAGAGATGGGCTGGACTTTGTGCTGTGTGAAGTTAGTTGAAACAGGCCAAGCCCCTTCCACCAGGAACTTGAGCCCTCCAGGAGCTACCTGGTTGATCAGTAGTGGGCAGGGACATTCCCTCACTGCAGGGGAGCAATTATAACTGCCAGAGGGTGATGTTGCAGCTTTGGAGCGCCTGACTTTCCCCATTCTGCTTTAGTCCCTTGGGGTCATTTGTCCTTTTCAAGGCTGCATGGCCAGCCACATGCTCAAGGTGGCCTCAGTATGAGGTAGAAAGGAGTGGGACTGTCACCATCCATCTGCAAGAAGGCAGAGTGTTTTCAGAGAGCAAAGGAGGTGGGGACTTTGGTGATAAATCATGCCTTACCTGAGGGCCTGTATGATTGCACCTGGCCAGCTTCACATGTCTGCATTTGATTCTTAGAGTTTGTGTGTTGTCTATTACCTTTTTCTCAGACCTGGAAATGGTTGTGTGTGTGTGTGTGTGTGTGTGTGTGTGTGTGTGTGAATGTGTATGAAGAGATGCAAGGAAGGTGAGGAAGGACAAAGGGATAATAGATGTGGCTGTGTTGGTCCCAGAAAATTGTAGAGAACAAGGCATCTCCTGGTAGCCTATACCTTAGGAAATGTAAGAAGCACAGGAAAGTGAACACTCAGCTCAGCTCAGCCATCCCTTACCAAGGACTCCAGAGGCTGCAGGTCCATCCCATGGCAAGGTGGCTCTAGGCTAGTGAGTGCTCCAAGCAGGATCTCCACATGGCAACACTTGTTCCCCTTCAATCCTATTTTTTCTTAAAAACTTTGTAGTGTCATTTCTCCTATTCTTGCTCTCGACTCTACCTATGAAACCTCTTATACATGCACTTCTTATCCTGAAATCAATGTCCAGGTTATGAGGCCTTGGCCGACTTCCTCCCCTCCTTTTCAATACTCTCCTACATGATGCAAATAACCCTTTTCTACTTGCAGACCAATAAAACTGGAAATTTCCTTCTAGGAGTTTGCTCCTTGTAGCTAAAGTTCCACCCTCCTATTGAATACAAATGCTCCTGAGAACAACACATTAAGCTTTGTGTGGACTGGTGATTTGGTCTCTTTCAGAGTAAAGAGAGGAGCATCCCAGAGAACAAGGCACTACCCCACTAGAGCAGATAGGATGGGTCTCCAGGGTAAGAGGAAGATGGAGGACCCTAAAGGAAAAATAATATGAATCATGACTTCATGTTGACTCACTATTCTCACTCTTTGCACCAATCATGTCTTTTAATCCTTACAACAATGTTACAGGACTATATAGGAGCTTTATTACTCCCTTTTGCAGACGAGGAACCTGAGATTCAGGTGGTGGGAAGTGGGGAGGGTGAAAGAAACATCACTAGGTCTGTTGTCCTCTCCTCACCAGCACTGCTCCTGTGACCAAAGTTAAGTGACTTTCTCATGATTACATAGTTGGTGGGCAGAGCTGGGATTCAAACCTTCCAATACCTGTCTTTCATCATTACACTACTCCAGAGAGGAGAAGCACCTATAGGGGAGAACTTTGTCAAGCATCCTGGGAAATAGGTTCTGATACTGCAGTTACCCCCACCCTGCCTCCAGCCCAGGGTACCTTGGTTTTCTCTGGTTGTGTTACAGATGTGTGTCCTGGTGGTGGCAGGAGGCCACACCTGTCTAGATGGAATGATGGGCCTGCTGGCAGAGGCCTCACTTTGTTCTGGTGGAGTCAGCTCAAGCAGCTGTGGGATCTTACCCTTGGCAGAAGCCAAGAACCCTCCTCGGGTCACCTTTGGACTTACAGAGCTAGCAACTTTCTAATCTGACCCATCATGGCATTTTAAACACTGCCAGCAAATGCCCAACTGATTTATCCACAGCAGTTAATGAAACCATATCTTGGGATCTGCAGATGTCACTGGGCATGCTCCGGTTGACCTCAGTTGTAGTCTAGTGGCCGCTTACGGAGAGCACCATCGGTTCAGTTAGCTCAGTGAGTATGTGGTGCTGAGCCTTCTCTCACTGTGTTGAGGGGCTGGAGGAGGTTGCACTTTCTGCATAGGAAACACCCTACTTCACTCTGGGCTAAAGAGGAGGGGAAACAATTTTTTGGAACATTTCCTAAAAAATAGGCAATCTCCTGTGTTCCCCAGAGTAGCTGATGTCCAATCAGCTCTGCCTGGGCTCCCCACAGTCAAGAAGTTGGGTTCTTTGGATGTTTTGTGTGGCAGCCCTGGTTCATCCCAAACACCCACCTCCATCCCCATAACTTCGGGCTTGGCTGGGGAAGGGCTGTGTGGGACATGAAATAATCATTTCATAGCTATGGTTTAAATCATGCTTTATCTCATGAATAATCCATATGTGGTTACCAGGAGTCGTTAATAGTTGTCAGTCTTCATTTTCCAGGTGGTGGGAAGTGGGGAGGGTGAAAGAAACATCACTAGGTCTGTTGTCCTCTCCTCACCAGCACTGCTCCTGTGACCAGATCAGGTCTTTCTTCCCCACCTAGCAAAGAGAGGGGCCATGGGGATTCTCAGGAAATGTTGGCTTGGAAGGGACAAAAATAAATCGCTGTAGATGGGAGCATAGAGTCTGTGTAGAGGAACTGATCTGCCTCTGTTCATAAAATCCCCATTCATTTGTACCTTTGGTGAGAATACTACTTTCTCCCTGAGGTCTGTGGGATGTATTATCATTAAAAGTATCATGATATTTAACTGGCTCATAAAGTACATCACCCATCAGGTCCAGTTTGCTTCTCAAAGCTGGAGAGTGAACAGTCGCTCTGAAATTCTTGGACTCTGTTTCTTTCCATTAAGTTCTTTTGTATATGGTACATATTCGTGATCATATTTTAAATCAGATTTTTTTTCATGCCTTGTTTAACTTGTGTCCCTTTTCGGAACCTATACATTGGTCAGGTTTCTAATCAGAGCCAGAGAGCATAGGTGAGTGTTGGGATGTGAGGGTAGTAGGGGTTTTGGCGAACAGTCCTCAGTGGGTAGAAAAAGGTGAACAGTGTAGTGCTGGGAATGCTGGGGTCAGAAGATCTGGGATCAAGGAATAACTCAAACAAGTATTAGCTGAGTGACCTTGGATTTGACTTAAAACTTTCTGAACATCAGCTTCTTATCTGTAAAGTGGAGATAATACTTACCTTGAAAGGTGCTGGGAAGGCTCAAATAAGATAAGGCATGGGGAAAGGCTTTGGGAACTACACAGTCTTACATTTGTGAAAATTATGGCTTCTAATCTTAAGTTTGATCAAATAGTTCTTAAAAGAAAATGGTCTAAGTATGGGGCTTTGTTAAACAGATATTTCTTACTGATTTTTCTCCTAACAGGATTTAATCTATACTCTGTGGTTTTGTGTGTATTTTTTCAAGATGTAGGCAAGTAAATAAAGCCTGTGCTTGGCATTGTGTTTGGCAAGGCCCCGCACCTTGCCATGCCAATGTAGATATGGGTTGGAGACCAAGCACAGGCAGTGCAACCCAATAAGTGGGTCCTGGGAAGGTGGTTCCTGCCTGATTGTCATGCTGGACCTCTGACCTGTCCCTATTGTCCACCCCCGCCAAGCTTTTGAGCCACCTCATCTCTCTGACCAGGTCTGTAGAGGTTTGAGGCTAGGGTCACATCTGTGGCCAGAGTCTGCAGGTCTGTCAGAAAGAAAGGTGGTTTGACATTTGAGGAATTGTTCTGCTGTCTACCATGTAGTAAGTGTTGCTGTATGCCAGGTGCTGACCCAAGCACTTTATGTGCATTACCCCATTAAATCTTCGCAACAGTACTGCAAGGTAGGAGCTATTATCATCTCCATCTTACAGATAAAGAAACTGAGCTCAGAGAGTTTAAGTCAATTGCTGAAGGTCGACAGTTAATAGAGTGCAGATCAGGAGTCCCATGTGGGTCTGTGTGATCCCAAAGGTTGCTCTTATCCCAGAATGCTGCTCCAGTGTCTTGCCCAGCTGGGACTTGACAGCAGCCAAAGCCTCAGATCAAACAGTGAGACGAAACATGGCACTAGGGGGTATCCTCCTCTTGCTAAAGGGAAGAGAGGCAGAGGACTGGAACTGCATGTGACTTCCATCTTGTGGCACTGAGGTACAAGACCCGACATCAGTTGTAAATGAAACATATCACAGGCCAACTCAACAGGGCTTCAATCATGTGGCTGTACATAGTGCCTGTGTACGATGGGTACGTGTGCTTCAAAATCTCTTCTTTAAAGTTGTAACTGGCCATTTAAAACATTTCTTTTCCAAGTAGCTATCCCCACATTTTTAGGGTGGTTTAAAGTGGGAGTGGGGTGAGCTGAATATCATTACAACTCTTTCTTTTGACCTCTTTGATTCTAATTTCATATTGTTCATTCATAACTTATAAGTTATTGTCTAAAAGGAAAGGAAAGGGACGAGAAAGAGAGGAAAGAAAGAAAAAGAAAGAAAGAGGGAGAGAGAGAAAGAAAAGACAGAAAAAAGTCAGTTTTGTTTTTTTTTTCCAAACAAGACAAGAAAAGGAGAAAAAGAATGGGGAAAAGCCAAATGTGATCCAGGGTTGAGTAAAGTAGCATGAAACTGAGGACTTTAATGTCTGTTACACCCACCCAGTACTATCACATAAATCTCTACATTACATTCCGCTAAACATGTCAGAAATGCAACTGTGCTTGCAAATAATTGCTGCCATTGAATGAATCCGCCCTGGCACATCCACTTGGGCTCAAAATAACCCCTGTAACCTAAGAGTAAATCAGTGACTGGACACCCAGTGCCAAACATAATCTCAAGCAACATTTAACTAGGTTCAATATTTATTTCCCTGCCTTGAGTCACTTTGAAATGATCTGGACTCAGTTCAGACAGGACCAGCCCTAATTTTATGGTGCTCTTGGAATCCTTCCAGCAACATGAGGGCTCAGATGTCAGGGAGTTCCAGAAAAATGAGGTTCCTCACAGAAGATTTCACAATTTAAGGCACCCTCCTTCCAACATTTTGCAATATGTGGGCTTTTTACTGAAGATGTAACTTTTTCAGAGGCTTTGAGCACCCTTAAGAAGTATGCCTCACCCACACTCTAACTCCTACTTCATCCCTCGGGATGGGGTGGGCAACATTAACCTGGTTAACAGCTTGCATAAATAGAATCTCTTAATATCTGTAAATAGGAAAAGAGAGGCCCTCAATTTATCCCCATTTTTCAAACAAATGACATTACCCAAACAATTATGGAAGATGGATTTGGGAAGCTTCAAGCCACATTAAAGCAGCAGATAACACTCCTACAAGTTTGGCAGACACAGGAACACATCAAATAAATAGCAGCGAATTCTCAAGCTTTTGTATCTCAAATGCTCAATCAACAGAAAAACAACCAATTTTATTGTACACCAGAGATAAATCTTAAGATGGCAGGATTGACTTACAGCTCCCTGTTAAAGGGATATTGAGCTGACATTGAGTGACCTCACCGTCAGCCATAACGTTTATCATAAAAGTCTGACATGGTTAAGTGAAGTGATTGATATTGGCTCATCTTGCTCTAAAATGTGGGCTTTCATCTGTTTTACTTGGGAAAAGAGTAAAGGACCTCACTCATGCAATTAAACACTTTCCTTTTCTTTATTTTTCCTTAATCTATCGATGGTTATCCTTAATTCAGCATAATGGCAGGAATTCTAGAGTCTGTGACACCTGGGTTCACATCCTAGGAGCATCATTTATCAGCTGTTGAGCAAAATTTTAAGCTTCTCTAAGGGAAAGTTTCCTTATCTATAGAATTAGGAGAACTGAGTGAGATAATGTAGTTAAAGCAATCATTAAAGTACCCGGATACATATTTAAGAAATGTTAATCATGTTATTATGATAATAATCATCATTATTATAATTTATTTTGACTCCTGACTTCATTATTCTGTCAACCATTATACTATTAGCACAGTAATAATACCAATAACAAAAATACCTATTATAGATACCTTTTGTTGATACCCACTAGGTACCAGACACTGTCTCAATGCTTTAAATATGTTTTCTCATTTAATTACCACAAAACCTCTGAAGTTGGTGCCATTATTATACCAGTTGTTAGAAATAAGAAAATTGAGGCTCAGAGAAATAAAATTGCTTAAGATTGCACAGTTGGCCAAGATCCAAACACACTACATTACACTGATCTCCCAACCCCAAGTCACATAGATTATCACTTTTTGTCCTATTACACCCTGAGAGGAACAGAAAACTCTAAAATTTGGGGAAAGTCACTCTATCTCTCTGTACCTCGGTCTTTTCATCTGCCAACTGAAAAAGTTGGAGTGGATTACATAAGACATTTTAGGACTCCAGGATTGTAGTGGAATCAGTAGTTCTCAAGAAAGTTTAGAAATATGGCTGGGCGCGGTGGCTCAAGC
>NW_016809835.1:449098-488229 GCF_001698545.2 Rhinopithecus bieti | reverse complement strand
AAAAAAAAAAAAAAAAAAAAAAGAAGTTTAGAAATGTGTAAATAGGATTTTATACATGTTTGAAATGGAGATAGTGTACAGGTATGGCTTGTTCTGCATGGTCATTGCGCAGGCAGGCTGGAAGGAGGAAGGTTGCTGCACTTTTTATAATGGCTTAATTCTTTCTTCCCAAACTATCATAACTCTGCTATGGAGGAAGCATTCCACTTACCCCAACATGCTTGTTTTCAGTATATATGGTTGTAATAAATTAGCACAATCTTTAATTTGGATAATCTTCACTTCCTGCTCCCAAATCTTGATGATTCTTCTCAGATACTTAACAATAACTCCTTCTTCCTAAATCTTAAAATTAAATTCTCCTGCCATTCTGGAAATAATGTTGTGATTAAAAATCTATTTACATTTGGTCCTCACACTTCGGTGTTAACATAAAATAAAACCACTGATCACTGTTGTTGTAGCATTAGGATGTTTAAAATATTTCACATCCTGTCCACAAGGTAAGCAGTTTCCAGATATAGTCTGTTTTGAGGCTTGGCTTCCAGGGTGGAGATGGTGGGCAAAGGTAGGAAGAAGTGGCTGGTGAATGGAAGGGTCTAGAGGGGGTAGAAGGGATTCTGAACCTCTCCTTTTGGTTGGAACCAAGCCCAGGTCATTTCCTGACCCCGTGCTGCTGGGGTCTAGTGGCAAGACATAGACACAGTGACCTGACTCAGTGCTCTCATTTCCACCTCTTGAGCACAGCTCTCTGCTGGGTTCTGGTCCTGGCTTCCTGACCTGCTATTTATCTTGGTCATGTGACACGCGGAAATATTATGTCTGCTGGGTTGGCTCTTCCAAAGTGACCAAGACCTTGCCACATTTTGACCTTCCATTCTATTTGGGTTGAGGCTAAAGAAAAAGTGAGAGAAAAAATTGTCTGCCTTCAGTTTCTAGGACTAGTAGCTTTATGTTGTGCTTATACAGACATTAACCTGTCAGAAGTATTATTGATTCATATTAATAATTTTAATAAACTGTAAATTATTGAGGAAATTTACTGTTAGTTAACCTAATTAACTTTAAGGATACTAATCAATTATATGGCTGAATTAGAAAAAAAAAAAAATTAAGGCCGGGCACAGTGGCTCCCGCCTGTAATCCCAGAACTTTGGGAGGCCAAGGAGGGTGGATCACCTAAGGTCAGGAGTTCGAGACCAGCCTGACCAACATGGCAAAACCCCGTCTCTACTAAAAATATAAAAATTAGTTGGGCATGGTGGCACATGCCTATAATCCCAGCTACTGGGGAGGCTGAGGCAGGAGAATTGCTTGAACTCAGTAGGCAGAGGTTGCAGTGAGCCAAAATTGTACCATTGCACTCCCGCCTGGGCGACAAGAGTGAAACGCCATCTCAAAAAATAAAAGAAAGTAAAAATTTAAATATGTTTGCTCTAATTAGCTTACACGTGTAGACATAGATCAAGTCAGGGCTCAGCAGATGCACAGGGAGTGCAGTGACCTTCTCATATCTTCTGCTTACTTGAGAACTATAAGTAGAAACTCTGACTGGATGAGGCATTTTAGGGATGGGAGAGAGGTGGGAGTTGGTGGTATGTTTTATGGACTATTTTTTCAACATCACTTATCAGAAACCAAGAAAACTCATAGTTTTCTGAAAGTCATTAGCCTTAGCTTTGATGATTTGCACCTAACCATTAAAAGTTAGTAGAAGTCATTCATTGCAGGCTTTTTCCATGGAGTGTTGTTAAGCAAGATTTGTTGTCCTTTAAATATTATTTACCAAAATGTGACACAGCTTTTCAGTGAAAACGTACAGAGGACATTAAACTGTCTTTTTTTTTTTCCTGAGGCCTCCTTAAACCTTGCAGTTCAAGCCCTGTCAGAGATATTACCAAACCTGTTTTCAGGGTTTTGAAATCTGCTCATAAAATTAACTTCAGGCTTTTATGCAAGTTAAAACAGAATTCATGTGGTTCTTTTAAAATCTTATAAGTCTTTGAAAGAAGGACTAATAAAAATATACCTTCCTAGATGGCTTTTCCTGTGGCTGCACAGCCTGTTTGTTTAAGAACACGTTGCAGCTTGGCAGCTCACATTACTCCACCTCCCAATCCCAAAAGCACAAAGTATTTCTGGTTTTATTCAGAACCTTCAATGGAAAATGCCAGCTGTTCCTTTTTTGTTTTTTTCCCCCTCTCCTGAAAATTGAATTAGTTGCCCAGGAAAGGTATTAGAGAGCTCCACTATACAGGGCTTGAATTCTTGTGCTGGTGTCTAGGGCATGGACGTGTCACTATGTGTTCAAGAAACAACTCACACAGTTCTCTGGGCCACAGCATGGAGCACCAACCTCATCCTTCCAGGCTTTGGAGGCCAGACCTGCCACAAGGCCCAGTCCTGTTTCTTTTAGGCCCCAGCCACAATGAAGCCATGTGTTTCCAAGCTCATGTATCACCTACCTATCCAGGGTCAGTCTTTCCCCCACGGGAAGCTGCGAAAATACCCATGTGGCTGTGGGCTTCTTCACTCATCCTCAAGACAAGAAGAAACCTGTGTCACACCCTGCTTGAGGACAGCTTGTTTTGCCTCTGCTGAGTGCAACCTATTCTTGTGCTTTTATCTTATCTTAGAGTGATGTCACAAAGCCCTACCCTGGCCTCATGATGGGAAGGTACCAAGATGAATGCTTTGGTGGAAGGAGAACTGTATTATAGAAGATACAAAGATTCATTCTTTTTGTTCATGTACTCATTCATTCAAACATATAGTGAACATGTACTATGCACAAGGCACATATAAGGGTGCTAAAGTTATGAGCCGAAAGATGCAGGCCTTGTCCTAATGGACCTGGAGCCTACAGATGAAGAAAAGCATACAATTATAGTACAGTGTGTGTGTGTGTAAGTTGGTCAGAAGTGTGACAGGGTGTTGTGCGTCAGAGGAGAGGCATCTAGTACAAGGTGGGAAGGAGTGTGTGGAAGCCTTCCGGAAGGGAGTAACTCATGGGTGAAGTTGAGAAACAGATACCAATGAGGGTCCTCGTAGGGTAAGTACAATGAACAATTTGCTTCTAAGATAAAGGTTCTGATGACTGTAATTTAGTCCCAGAGGGTAAAGCCTTTCAGGACGTAGCTTGGGATGCTTCCTTTCTAGCTGTTTCTTTGAGAAAGGTGCCATTTTATTCCCTAACACCCATTGTGGTCTCTGTAGGACTTTGTCCCATTTATGTTCAAAGTCCAAAAGATTGGATTACAACTTTGCTAAGCTCAAATGTCCATCCGCACCTCCTATTATTTCTTATATAGGACTGACCTGGTAAATGCTGCTTGGCTGGGTCATAGATGGCTGATATGATGAAAGATCTTAGTGGAGATGTCACTCAGGAAAGTGACCCTATTCATTACCTGTTCCCACTATAGTGCTTTAACTGTGCTATAGTTACAGTTTTTGTGGAATAAGAATTAACTGGTGTGTCATATCAGAAGGACTCCTTCTCCCAAAGTCAAGAGCCCAAATGATGCTGCTTTCTAAATCCAGCTAGGCTTCTTTACTCTGAGAGAGAGACCTCTACCACTGTCTGTGACAGACAAGGACTTAGCAACTAGCAGATGTCACACTTGTGTGCTTTTCTCAGGGAAGCAGCTCAGGTCTTCTCTAGTTTTGTAGCTTTATTTCTGATTTTAACAGGCTTTGGCCTCTTGTTTCTGAGCCCCTTAAAAGGTAGATGCAACAAGCAAAGAAAGGGGAAAGGATGAGGGTGTTGGCTTTTAGAGGTGGCCAGGAAAGATAGCAGATAGTGTGACAAGAGGAAAAGAGGAAGAGGAGACCCGTGAGAGATAGAGACATAAGAATTTAAAAAGAAAACTCTGTCCCAAGTGGGCTGGGGGTGGAGATTCTGTGAGAACCTTGGGTTTTTTCCCTCTACAATGAGTCTTGGACTCTGTTCCCTTGGCATTTGTACAGTTAAGAAAATGTGTTAATATTTTCCTAATTTTGAATTGACATGGGAATTATGGTAATTTTGAATTTACATGGAAATCGTGATAAGAAAGTATTTTTCTCAAGTCACTTGATAAGTCATTACAAAGGTGTTGCTCTCCTTGATGAGAATAGAGCTAGAACCTTATTCTTTTAAGTGCTCTCTTCTTAAAGGAAAGTAGCATGGCTCCATGGATTAGCAGCAGATTGCATATCTGGAACCTGTTTCTGTATGTTTCGGGCCTTATTTTCTGTGACCCTGAACATGATTCTTCCCTCCCTTTCTTTTTTCTTTAAAATGGGGCTCGTTACCTTGACAGAACTTGCTGAGTGATATACCTTTGTAATAGAGGTGTGTATACAGAGAACTTTTTAGAAACATGTGGTGTGTATTTACATGAGGTTTGGGAAAGGAAGCTTATGCCGTCATGTGAACCTGGGGTGATGTCTAGCATGTAATTTGAGAATCAATGAATTTGCAGTCTTCGTCATGCAGCTGAGGGGGCTGAGGCACAGTAAGATGAAGTAACATGGCTGAGGTTATATGAAGGGCAAAGCTGAAACTGATGTGAACCCCCTTGGATCCTGAGATGCTGTTTTTTCCATTAGACTGTGACACTCACATTAAATTTGTATGCCATTTGAACCAGTTGACCCACCCTTTAATTTTTACACATCTTCTAAGTTTTATTTATTACATATTGGAACTCTTCTTTTGACACTGCATTTGAAATTATTTTATGGCTAAAGTTTGATGGTTTATAATGCAGTGGCCTCCTAATAGCAGGTCAATCAGAAAGACTTTCATTTGGCACTGGTTCTCAATGATGTAACTAAGCTATTTAAAGCTTGGCAAGGAAGCCCAGTAAAACCCTGAAGTTCTTTCTATCCTGGAGCTGATTGGCTGAAGTGATCTTGGATCCTCAGAGAAGCTTCAGGAACAATGATTGCCACAGCCACATTGCTTTTGTGTCAGGGATGCTGCATCTCTTGGGATTTCTCTGATACTCTCTCTGTGCCAGGCTTCACATGGCCTTGCCTGTTACTGAGAGGTTAAGGGGATCACAGTGAACCTGAGTAAGATGGTTTATTGGCTATTCAGGGACCCTTTTCACATGCGACCACTACACTGCTCCCCTCCTCCATGCACCATCGTCTGGTGTGATTGTTCTTATAAAGCCCTTTGAGAGCTTCGAAGAATGATGCATGTCTATTCATGCTATATCCAGTCACAAATATTAGGTACCTACTAAGTGCTTGATCCCATGCTTGACAAAATGGACAGTAAACACATATCTAATAAGTAACCCCATTCATCAGAGGCATAAATTCTGTTGTGAAGATGAGGCACAAGCACATAGAAAGAAATATAAAATATATAAAGAGGATGCAGTGCAAGTATATTGTGAGGTAGCCCAAAAAATGAAATACGGACCATGGGGAAGGACACAGGTTTTACCAGTGATGGACCTGGGTTCAAATCCCATCCTGCCACTTACTAGCTACGTAACCATGGTTTTCTCAAATGTAACATGGGTTGGGATAGCTGTGAAGATTAAATAAAAGATAATGTAAACTACTTAGCATAGGACCTGACATTTAGTGAGTACTTGATAAATAACTAAAATATTGTTATTATTATAATTATAGAGATTATAAGTGCTACAAGAATTCAGAGAAAGGAGAGTGCAGTGTGGGCTGAAATGAGAGAAAATGGCCTATAAACTGGGAAGAGGTGGGTCCTTGAAAAATGAGTTCAAATCAGACTAGGATGGGTTTAGAAGAAGGGCTCCCAGGTAGTCCCAGACAAACAGGAGAGCAAAGGCCTGGAGGCAGCAATGAAAATGGGCTTCCAGGAGAATGTCATTGTAGGGGCTTGTATGGGGACCATGGGAGAAGAGGTGCAACCCGATTTTGGCCAGTGATAGAGCCTTCATCCACTTCCTCTTCCAGATGGCCCTCACTGGTACTCGTCCCTTGTCTCCCCATTCATAGCCCAGTAGGAGGAGAGCTGTGCTGTGGGTTTTTGAAACCTTTGCACAATCAAAGGTTCTAAACTTCTGCCATAGTTTAGCAGGTGAGAGCCTAAAGAGAACTTCCTGGTCCACAGTGGGTAATGCCATGACTAATATTGAGAATCTTTTAAAAATTTATTTTATTGTCGTCGTTGTTGGGGAAGGGGACATCAGTTGTGTTACTGAGAAGAAAGAACTGGCAAGTAAAAAAGGACCATGGAAATAAAACATCACCTGTCATTTTCTCATGGGATTGCCCCCTCTCCTTCCAAAGGCCTTTGTAAAGTCCCATTCATTTGCTACCTTGGCAATCTTACAACATTCTTAACACCAGAAAATTACCCCACTTTCCCCACCCCCAAAGGAGCTCAATGAATGTTGCTTAGACTACTTGTTAGGGTATTTTCAGTGTGACTTCTATAACAATTGTCTTTTTCTGGTAGTTCTTACTAATTACATATGATGGTAAGATTCCCCTGCTCACAGCAAAACCAAAAGGCATTAGCTGTCTCCATTACCATTCACACACTTGCTTAGCTGAATGGGAAGAAGGCTGCTACAGCCAAATTGCTATTTTGAAAGAATGATTATGTGTCCCATGGGAATTTTTTGAAGTGTATTTCTTGATAGCCTCGCTAAGAAGAGAAGCAATAGTACATTTCCCACCCAAAGAGTATGGAAAGCTCATTGCAAATGACTTTCTGAAGTTGGGAGTTAGTAGTAGCTGGTACATGGGCCTTCTAGCTAGTGATTTACCTAAAAGAGGGTAATGGAAATAGCTTAGTTCCTAACATCCACTCTCAGCAGACCCTCCTTCTTTGATTTTAAAAAGGAATTAATGTAGCCTTTGGAATTGTCATTATGGTTCCTTAAGTTACAAAGATCCATGGATCACAAACTTATTATAAACTAACTACAAACTGGAGAGTCCAAGTTATTTGGTGCAAAAATATTGTTTCATCCCTCTCCCCAACTCCTCCCAAACACCCACCCTCTTACCTGATGATCCATGTGTGCAAACAGAGGTAACAAAACGTTGTTTACCTACTGATCTCTTAGGGTGAGGCAGAGCTGACCAAGAAGAGTGTGTAGCAGGGGTTGTTTTGATTTTAAATTTGTTTGTAAATTGGTATTATTTAATTTATCTTTCCTATTTTTAAAATTGTTGTTTCCTTTGCAGCATTGCCTTCAGGCACAACAAAGAATATTTTCTAAAAAGTAAGATGTTAAATAGCAACAGTGATTCAGCTTATTGTTGTTCTAAATAGATAAACGGGGTCCTCAATGTTTCCCATGAAGAGAGGGTAATGAAAATAAATAACTCCTAAACTTGAGGTCTATTTGAGAGGTGTGGAGATTCTATATTATTATTAAAAAGACCAGTGCCTTAATCTAATATGTCTCTTAGTGACTCAACCCAAACCAATCCCAAACAAATCAGCAGAACTGTGACTGGAAAAGAGGCTGCTCCTCTGTTATGAATGAGTTAATATTGATTGTGCTGTGGAGGGGGTGGGGGAGTGTGAATATGAGGACTCTGCTTAGAGCAAAAACAATAGGAAAACCTCTAAGAGAGACTCCAAGAGGAAACACTACAGTCCTGAATCACTACATTCCCCAAGAAGTAAACAGAAGAGCCTTTCCTCTATGTGTGAGGTAGAGGTCACTTCAAGTCTCTCAGAGGTGGCATCTGCTGTAGCAGATAGGGATCCCATCTATGAAAGAATTTATGGTGAAAGAAATCCTAAGGCTAGGCCCATGGGAGGGTAAAAAAACAAAAAACAAAAATTTTAGAATTCAACGATCTCTTGCATAAAGTAAGTTAGGCTTTTGATTTTAATTTTCCCCTTTTTATCTCCCTGTCTTTGAATCACTAGTACCTGAGAAAACAAATACTCGCTAGTGCCATAGGTCTCTTTGGGTAAATATGAAGAATGGTTCCTAGGTTTAAGTCTACCCTGTGAGCTCTATTTTTCTCAAAATCTTATGTTAAGAATATTGGTCAGCTCCCCAGTTTGTCACATCCTGATGTTGATTAACCACATCTCCGTGGTCTTCACTCTCCCCTTCCCCCTTTTTTGTTTATCTTTATGTTTTGCTTTATTCCCCGTCTGTTTTTCTCTTGATTTTTATTTTCTGTTCCTGTTACAGCAAGTTATTTCTCCCATTTTGTTTCTAGCTTTTATCAATTTCTTACTCATCAGAGCATATCAACACCTAAGATTAACATTTAAGTCCCACATCTCTAGGTTAATGTGTTTCTAGCAAAATATACAGGTATAACATCCTGCTGTAATTAGGCAAGGTGACTATGCTTTGCAATTGCAAAAGGAGAGTGGATCTCCTCCTACAAAGGCAATGACCTATTGAAAGCTCATCATGAGTATTAACTGGTGCAACATTTTTGGAAAACAATTAGACAATATTTATCACATTGGAAAATATATGTATCAGGTGACTAAGCAATTCCAACGTTAG
The DNA here is from genome assembly GCF_001698545.2 of Rhinopithecus bieti. Taxonomy (NCBI): domain Eukaryota; kingdom Metazoa; phylum Chordata; class Mammalia; order Primates; family Cercopithecidae; genus Rhinopithecus; species Rhinopithecus bieti. The sequence goes on along the minus strand of NW_016809835.1, from coordinate 479,752 downwards.
GAATTTATCTTATTGATATAAACCTGGAATATACAAAGATATACACAGATATTTTATTGAGCATTGTTTGAATAAGAATAAAAATTAAAACAACTTAAGGATCTTATAAAATAGTACTAAGTAAGTAAAATATGAAATAGCCATACAATGTAATATTATATACCAGTTAAAGTGAAATAGATCTATTTAGGGTGATATGGAAATGTACATTGCAGATCACATGAATCAAAAAGGTTGAGAATGAAAATGAAAACAAAATCAAAATTTGTGGGATGTAGCAAAAGTGATGCTTAGAGGGAAATTTATAGCATAAATGCATATATTATAATAGAAGAAAAGATCTAAAATCAATCATCTAAGCTTTCACTATAGGAAACTAGAAAAAGAAGACCAAATTAAACCCAAAGTAGAAAAAAGGAATAAAAAATTTAGTGCCAAAATTAACTAAACTAAAAGTGGGAAATCAATAGAATCAGCAAAACTAAAAGCTGATTATTTGAAAAGATTAATAAAATTATTAAGCCTCTAGTCAAACTAATTACAAAAAAGAGAACACAAAATATTAATATCAGAAATAAAAAGGGGACATCACCACAGATCCCATGAATGTTAAAAAGATTATAAAAGCATAATATGAACAACTCTATGCCCACAAATTTAATAACCTAGATGAAATGAATGAATCCCTTGGAAAACCTTATCTGCCAAACCCACACAAGAAGAAGTAGACACTCTGAATAGGCCTATAGCTCTTAAAGAAATTGAATCAATAATTAATAACTTTCCAAAACAGAAAATGCCAGGGCCAGATAGGTTCCCTGGTAAATTCTACCAATATTTGAGGAAGAAATTATAACACTTACCTACAATTTCTTTCGAGATGTAAGAGGAGAGGGAATATTTTCTAGCTCATTCTTTGAGGCCAGCATTACCCTAATACCAAAACCAAACAAAGACAAGAAAAGAAAACTACAGACCAGTATCTGTCATGAACATAGATCAAAAATCCTCAACAAAATATTAGCAAATTGAATCCAACAATGTATAAAAGGAATTATACACCACAATGAAGCAGAATTTATCCCAGGTGTGCAAGGCTAGTTCAACATTTGAGAATCAATTAATGTAATCCATCACATCAATAGGCTAAAGAAGAAAAATCACATGATTATATCAATATGGACAGAAAAAGCATCTGATAAAATCCAACACGTATTCATAATGAAAACTCAGTAAACTAGAATACAGGGGAACTTCCTCAACTTGATTTAAAAATGTCTACAAAAACCCTACAGCTAACATCATACTTCAAGTTTCTTCAAGTTGGAAACTTGAAACTTTCTTACCAAGATCAGGAACAAGACAAAGACGTCCCCTCTCAGCACTGCTTTTCAACATTGTGCTGAAAGTCCTGGCTAATATAAGACAAGAAAGGAAATAAAAGGTGTACAAATGGAGAAGGGGGAATAAAAAACACCTGTCTTTGTTCTCAGGTAACATGATTGTGTAGAAAATCTAAGAGAATTGACCAAAAAAAAAAAAAAAAAAAAAAAACCAAAACCAAAAACGAAACACCAACCTCCTGGTACTTGCAGGATACAAAGTTAATATACAAAAGTCAGTCATTTTTCTATATATCAACAATAAATATAATTTGAAATTAAAAACATAATACCATTTACATTAGCATACCTCAAAATGAAATACTTAGGTATATATGTAACAAAATATGTATAAGATCTATATGAGGGAAATGACAAAACTCTGATGAAATAAACCAAAGGGCAACTAAATAAATGGAGAGATATTCTGTGTTCATGGATAGGATGGCTCAATCGATCTATAGATTCAGTGTGATCTCAACAAAAATCCCAGCAAGTTATTTGTGTGGATATTGACAAACTTATCTTAAAGTTTATATGGAGACACAAAAGATCCAGAATAGTCAGCACAATATTGAAGGAGAAGAACAAAGCTGGAGGATAGTCACTACTTGACTTCATGTCATACTATAAAGCTACAGTCAATAATCAAGACAGAAATGGTGCTGGAACAACTGGATGTCCTAATGCAAAAAAGTAAATAAATGTAGACACAGACCTTATACCCTTTATGAAAATTAACTAAAAATGGATTACAGACCTACACGTAAACCTATAAAACGTTTAGAAGATAGTATAGGAAAAAATCTAGACAACCTTGGGTTTGGAGTAATTTTTTAGTTGCAACACCAAAGATACAGTTCATGAAAGGAAGAATTAATAAGCTAACATCATTAAAATAGAAAATTTCTGCTACGTGAAAGATACTGTCAAGAGACTAAGAAACTAGCTAAAGATTGGGAGAAATTATTTGTAGAAGACATTATCTGATAAAGAACTATTATCCAAAATATACAAAGATCCCTTAAAACTCAACAATAAGAAAACAAACAACCTCATTTTTAAAAAAATGGGCCAAAGACTTTAACACTTCTCCAATGGAGATATAAAGATGGAAAATGAGCATACGAAAAAATGCTCCACATCATATGTCATCATCGAAATGCCTATTAAAATGACAATGAGCTACCACTACAGATTTATTAGAATAGTCAAAATCTGAAACATTGACAAAAACAAATGCTGGAGAGGATGTGGAGCAACAGGAACCCTTGCTCTTTGCTGATGGGAATGCAAAACTCCAATTTAGAAGACAGTTTGTCAATTTCTTACACAACTAAACATACTCTTACCATAAAATCCACAGCTTGTGCTGCTAAGTATTTACCCAAAGGAGTTGAAAACTTATGTCCACACAAAAACCTGCACACAAATAATTATAGCACCTTTATTCATAATTACCAAAACTTGGAAGCAAATCAAGATGTCCTTCAGTAGGTGACTAGATAAACTGTAGTGCATCCAGACACTGGAATATTATTCCATGCTAAAAAGAAATGAGTTATCAAGCCACAAAATAACATGGAGGAGACTTAAATGTGTGTTACTAAGTGAAAGAAGTAAATCTGAAAGGGCTACACACCTTATGATTTCAATTATATGACATCCTGAAAAAGAAAACTATGGAGATGGTTAAAAGATCAGTAGTTGCCAGGGACTAGAGAGAAGGGAGAACTGAATAGGTGCAGCACAGAGGATTTTTAGGGTAAAGTACTCTAAGATATTATGATAGTGGATTCATGGACAAATTATTCATTTGTCCCAAACCATAGAATGCACAATGCCAAGAGCATAATGTAAATTATGGACTCTGGATATAATGATATGTCATTACCATATAATGATGTGTCAATATCAGAAGGTACATAGCTTTGTCCATTACCCATCTGTGGGGGTTGTTGGTTATAGACAAAGCTATGTACCTTCTGTTCAGTTTTACTGTGAACCCAAAACTGCTCCAAAACTTAAAGTCTCTTAAAAACAAATTCTATGGACAGAAAATGATTTCACTTAAATTAAAAAGAAATGGCATTGTGTTATACTATAACTCAAAAGACAAAATAAATATATATGAGTTCATGCTGATATAAATAAATGGTTGAAAATAGAGAAAAAAAGAAATTAAAATATTTTTCCCTTTAGAAGAATTTCAAATAATTTATGTAGATGCTACCCTCTCCTGGAGATGGAACCTAATTAATTTCCTCCACCGTGAGTGTGGGCTAGAGTTAGTGACCTGCTTCTAAAGAATGGAGAATGGAAAAAGAAAAACTCATAACTCTAATGTAATTGTGAGAAAAACACCATACAAACCCAAAATGAGAGTCATTCTACAAAATACCTGACCAATATTCCTCAAAACTCAATCAGAGCCAACATTTCCTACCCCCTCTCAAAATGCAAGTAAGAATGTAATGCTCAAATAAAAAATTTGATGATGTCTCAATTACATGTGGAATAATCCTTTATATGTTCATGGAGATAAATTTGAATATAGAAAATTATCTTGCTGTCTGGCTAAAATCAGTAAATTGTGGACTTGGTTCTGAAGCATAAGGTTTGAAAAGTTCATAGAGGCTATTTTCTCAAGCATAGACTTTTGTGGAGAATTGTCAAGTTTTTTTCATAAATTTGCTTTCTGTTTTGTTTTTGTGTTATAGCTTGGACTGCTTATATGCTTCTTGGCTTCCTTATAGGATTTAAAGTGCATTTCTGGTAACTGGGTCTTGTCTTTTTTTTTTTTTTTTTAAATTCTGACAATTTCTGTTTGGTCTATAAACAATTAATGAAATTACTGATAGGGTTGGATTTAGGTCTACTGTTTTATTTATTTTTTGTTATTTTTCTGCTTTTCCTTTTTTCTCCTCTAGGATTGCTTTCTAAAAATGTCTATTGTAGGCTGTGTGTGGTAGCTCACATCTGTAATCCCAGCACTTTGGGAGGCCAAGGCAGGAGGATTCTTGAGGCCAGGAGTTGAGACCTGCCTGGGCAACAAAGTGAAACCCTGCCCCCACAGAAAATAAAATAATTAGCCTGGCATGGTGGTGCATGCCTGTAGTCCCAGCTACTCATGAGGCTGAGGCAGGAGAGTTACTTGAGCCCAGTGAGCTGTGATCATTGCCACTGCACTGAAACCTGGGTGACAGAGCAAAACCCCGTTTCTCAAAAACAAAAAAACAAACAAACAAAAAAACCCCAAAAATGCCTATTGTATTTTCAGATACACCTTTGTGCATTATTTTTAATGGTTATTCTAGGGGTTTCAGCTGTATGAATCCATCCTACCTCTGTCCTTTGTGCCATAGTTATTACATGTAGTATGCTAACATACATTATGAATTCCATGAGACAATGTTATGCTTTTTTGTAAATAGCCTTATGAATTTAAAAGAAATAAAGATGAAAAGGTCTTTTATGTTTACCAAGATATTTACCATTTTTGATATTTTACATTCTTTTCTATAAATTTGTGTTTCCATTTGGTATTGTTTCCTTCCAGCCTGTAGAATTTCCTTTAGCTTTTCTTATAGTGCAGATAACTAATCATAAATTCTTTTAGTTTTATTTTATATGAAAATGGTCTTTATTTTGCCTCATTCTTGAAAGATCTTTTCACTGCATGTTGAATTCAGGTGTAACAGATTTTTATTTGTTCTCTTTTCAGTTATTAAAAGATATTGTTCCACTGTCTTCTGGCTTCCAAAATTTTAAATGAGAAATTAGTATTTTTAAACCATTGTTCTACTGTGTGTAATGTGTGGTTTTATCTGACTGCTTTCAAGACTTTTTTCCTTATCTTTGTTTTTTAGCAGTTTAACTATGCTGAAACTACATACAGTTTTACTGTTTGAAGTTCATTAAGCTTCTTGGATCTGTAAATTTAAGTCTTTTAACAAATCTGGAAACCTTTCAGTCATTATACCTTTAAATATGTTTTAATGCTCACTCTCAACTCTCCTCTCCTCTCTCCTCCTGAGACTCCTATGACACATATGTTAGATCTTTAGTTATTGCTTCATAGACCCATGAGCTCAAGAGGATATGTTCTATTTTCCTCAATCTATTTTCCTCTGTCTTTCAGAGTGATCATTTCTATTTATCTGTCTTCAAGCTTACTGACTCTTCTGTATTTTCCGTTCTATGAAGCACATTGAGTGAATTTTAACTTTTAGATATGGTGATTTTCAGTGGTAAAATTTCAATTTAATTCTTTTTTTATAGTTTCTGTTTCTCAATAGAGATTTATTATCTTTGAATTCATTGTAAGAATATATTTCTTTATTTTACTGAGGATAGTTTCTTCATATGGTAATAAATTTAATATTATACTCTGGACATTGTGAATGATTGGTTGTAGGTATTCTGATTTGTATTACTTCCCTCTGAAGACTATTGATGTTTTATTTCAACAGGCAACTACCTTTGTAGCTCAAACTGCATAGCATACTTTCTCTTTGTTGTTGTTGTTGTTGTTGTTGTTGTTGTTGTTGTTGTTAAAATAGAGACAGGGTCTCACTATACTGCTCAGGCTGATCTCAAACCCCTGAGCTCAAGTGATCCTCCTGCCTCAGCCTCCCAAAGTACTGAGATAACAGGTGTGAGTCACTGCACCTGACGCGTTTAGCTTTTCTTGTTTGTTTCTTTCTTCTTTGCTGAGGTGCATTGAGTCTACCAAATACATACGTGATTCAGGGGTGATTCAGATACTTAGGAAAAATATATGTAGAAAATTTGGGGCTCCTTCTCACTAGTTCACTTTTTTGGGGATTTTCCTACCTATTTTCCAGTAGCTGTGGTTGCCCCAAATTATGACCTTTGATTCTTTTTTTTTTTTTTTGAGACGGAGTCTTGCTCTGTCGCCCAGGCTGGAGTGCAGTGGCCGGATCTCAGCTCACTGCAAGCTCCGCCTCCCGGGTTTACGCCATTCTCCTGCCTCAGCCTCCCGAGTAGCTGGGACTACAGGCGCCCGCCACGTCGCCCGGCTAGTTTTTTGTTTTTTTTTTGTATTTTTTAGTAGAGACGGGGTTTCACCGGGTTAGCCAGGATGGTCTCGATCTCCTGACCTCGTGATCCACCCGTCTCGGCCTCCCAAAGTGCTGGGATTACAGGCTTGAGCCGCCGCGCCCGGCCGACCTTTGATTCTTTAGAAAGACTTGGTTTTTCTATTAGAGTTTTAGTTACTCTGTGTGGCACTGACTTTGACCTGCCTTTCAGCAGAAGACATAAATACTCTTAACTTACCTGCACCAATCCCTTCTGTCAAATCTCAGTTTCCTTTCAGAATTTTCCTACTTGAGTTTACTCTCTAGTACCTTGGATATTTCATTTTTCTTTGTATAATTTGTCCATGCTTTGTAGTTGTTATCTGTTGGATGCTAGAGTCTGGTGAAAACTTTCTTGATTATACCAGAAGTGAAAAAATGGTTTAAAATATAATCAGTTTCTTCTCTTCTGAAATGGAAAAAGTGTGATCTGACCATTTCCCATGGGAGTTAAATAATTGGGGGCTAAGAATATATTTGGAAAAAATACAAACTCAATTAAGTGCCACATTGGGTTTCACTTGTAAATATTACCACTATGTAAACAGGCTAGATAAAACATAAAATATATTTTATAAACCCCTTCAGATATAATTCTACTTCAAATTCATTCACAATATAGGAGGGGCCTCGTCTTAATTCTGTGATGTAACATTTAAGAATAGGAGACAAAACATTTGTCCAAGGCTCCTGAAAATAGGTACTAGCCCCAGAGATGTTCTCTAAGGCTTTAAGTGGGTCTTCCAGAAACCCTAAACCCCCAAAGCATATTTTAGATGAAGTTTTCAAATACTGGTCATAGATTGAGAAGGGGGAAAGTAATATTAATGTACGCAATATCCAATGTTGACAGTGGGAAATGGTTATGTATGGAGATATGTCCCAAATAAGTATTTATGGAAAGAATATTAGAGCCACTGTGTAAACTTCTATATGAAGAGAAACTATGAGAGGGAAAGTTACTATATATAATTAAGAAGTTCTGTGTGGGGTTAGTTCTGCATGTATGCCTTCTGAATCAGACGTAGGAGGAGGAACATTTTTAAGAGGATTGAAAGCTGAGTTTCTTGATCTTTTCTGAAATGTGGAAACTTCAGGGCCCACTTTCTGTCTCCTATCTGTTTTTATGACTGGTTGCCCCATAGGACAGGCATCTGAGAAACTGAAAGGAAGGGAAACTGCACAGAGATGAGGGTCAGGTCCAGACCTGGACCCACAGCTCAAATGTAATTCATTAATCTTTGACAAGTATGAAACTTAGTTGCTTGTGATGTGTGAAACTAAGTTATTGCAACTTGAATGTCTTTAGAGCCAGTGATCTGGGAGAAGGAAAATTAGATGTGGTTGCATTCATGAGCTAGACCAAGCTGGTTTCCTGGTTTAAGCATCTTTGCTGATGGTGTACTTGGTGCTAGTGGGTATATAGCAATCTGTGAAAACGTCTTTCAAAGACTCCAGGAGAACTCTGTGCTCTGTTCCTAGAGGAGTCCCCAGCCAAGCAAACTTGGGGGATCTGGAGTTTTATTGGGAAGCAGGGACTTGCCATGGCTCAAAGAGGCTTTTGCACCTGCTCATTATGGAGCCTTCCCTTGAAAGGTCTCCATACTTTTATTCAGTTTCATGTTTCAATTGGCCTGGGGTCACTTTGGCTAGAGAGTTTCTGCCTTTTCTTTAGATTGTTTCCTGGAGAACAAAGTCACCCTTTAAGCTCTCTTTACAGAAGTCCCAGGCAGGCCCCTGGCTGTAGTGGGCTCTGGAAGCCTCTGTAACCCTTCCAAAATTCTCCTTTCTCTTTTGTGGAGAAGATGCTCAGAATGGCCAAAGATTTACTTACTACCCCTTGTGAGGCTCTTTATCTGAACCAGTGGTGATTTGCATTAAAAGGAGCTGGTAGAAATCCCCCTAAGAGGGCACTCTCTAAATGATCTCCCTTCCATCTTTTTATAATTTCCATCCCCTCAGACTTTACCCATCAACCAACACTGTGCCACCATGTGAGTTTGTGACAGCTAGGTGACAGGTCACTGTAGAGAAGTGAATGCTGATGGGATGCAGGTGTTATGCTGGCAGAGACGGAGGCATCACCAAGCACCAAAGACATCCAAGAGCTCTCTTTTATTGGTGATCATCATTTTATGCTTCATTCTGTTTCAATCTGAACTAGTGGGCTTCCATAACCTCACTAGATTCTAACCTTGAAAATTCTCAACTTAACCCTGGAATTTCGAATTCCCTGTGTCTTTTCCCATTGTTGTATTTACTTTGCCCCAGGACACATCCTGTTTGTTTTTTACCCTAAACTTCAGAACTGATTTCCAATTTTGATCTGTCCAGATAGAAGACTTCAACAGAAAGTCCTTTCTCTTGACATAAACAAGCTTTGAAGAGATAAATTATTCACAACTATTCCAGGAAAACATTTTTTTTCTTTTAAAATTATTGTTATACTGTAAATTCTGGGATATATGTGCAGAACATGCAGGTTTGTTACATAGGTATACATGTGCCATGGTGATTTGCTGCATCCATCAACCCATCATCTAGGTTTTAAGTCTCACATGCATTAGGTATTTGTTCTAATGCTATCCCTTCCCTTCTGTGCCCCTCTCCCCACCCCAAAACAGGCCCTATTCTGGGGAAACTGTGATCTTAAATGGTAAGCATGAAAAAATGGCATTTTTTCCCTAGAACATCATGTGTTAAATAGAAAACATAAGCAGTTTCTTGCATTTGGAGTGCAATAAAAACAATGTGACAAGGACTACTATGGGAATGTAGATGGGTATAAGTTTTCTGAAGGGCAATATGAAAAAACATTTGAAGGATCTTAAAAAATACGCTTATCTACAAATTCTCTTTGTAGAAGTAAGTGCAAAGGTGCTAAATATTTATTGATAACGATTGCATTGTAATTAATATAACCCAAGTGCTCCAAATGAGAATTAGGTAAATACTGAGTAAAGTCATTTCAAACTGCTGATATAAAATTACTGCATCATATACAATGTTGATCTACAAAGCACCATTTTTATATGGTTCAACATAATATATCGTGGGATGTTCATAAGATAGACTTCTATGCAAGTATTGACAATCATATTTTTAAAGAATATATAAAGCTGATAAATAAAATGTGTAAAAAAAGGTAGGATATAAAGGTAAGTATACGTCCTGAGATCTCAATTTTATTTTATTAAAATACATGTTTGTGTATATAGGTACCTACATGAAGTAAAAAGTGACTGGATGAAAACATTCTGTTAACAATAGTTCCCTGGGTGATTGAATTGTTAATTTTTGTTTACTTTTGTCTTTATACTTTTCTGTCTTTCCCAAAATTACGTGATTATAATGTATTCATATTCTGTATTTTCTCGTAAAGTCATATAGTAAGCATTTTCCATGTTGTTGCATACTCTTCAAAATCATTTTAATGGAGTCACAATCAACTAGTCACTAGAATTACATTAATTTCTTAAATATCTGTAAATGGTAGGTTTTTAGACTAATCCTTCCTTTTTTCCTTCCTTCCTTCCCTCCTTTCTTCCTTCCCTCTCTCCCTCCTTTCTTTTTTCCTTCCTCCCTCCCTTCCTTTCTTCCTAATATAAACAAGGGAAGATCTCCCCTGTATTTTGGATTTTCCCATGAAACATATTCCTAGAAGAAAGTCACTGTTAGGCATGAAGAGGGCAGGGTGAGAATGACCTGGAAGCTAATGTTGCCAGTGTGCTTCCCAAGAGTCTAGTCCCTGGACCCTGTCCTGCTTTTAAAGTATTAGAAAGATACTGTTCTAATACTCCTTCTTGTTGTTAATAGAAACATTATTATTTCCTACAGTTCTGATTCCAAAGCAGCAGCATTTTAAAAGCTCAGCTCAGGTGGAACAGCTCAGCATTTGCAATTCCTGCTAAACCTCAGAGAAAACTCACTGAATCTGATAAAAACATCGCCAGTCTGTCAACACACGTAACTTCACAGTTTTTGTTCTTCCTCTTTGTTCTAGTAACATTTCTGTAACTTGGGCTCCCCAGGGCTTGCTTGGCATAAACCCACCTGGAAGCTCATGGGTGGAGGGGTTCAGAGTAAGAAAATGTGACTGCTGGGTTGCCCAGAGCCCTTTCATGTGTGAGAAAGTTCTGCTTGCTGGGTGGCAAGGATCAGGATCAGTGTGTTTTCTATTCACTGGTAAAACGTGGATTGGAGAAATACTGTCTTTTCCTTCAGAATGCTTTGGTGTCTGGACACACGACAAGCCTCAGAAGCTTTGATCTGACTTTAAACTGGTCTCCCATCTTGTTTTTATTTGAACAGAGTTTGAGGCAGTCAGAGGATACATGAGGGTGGCATCCTTTGACCTCCCTGATGTTTGGAAGGTAAACCACCTCCATCCCTCAGACCAGGAATGTAGTCATGTGAACTGGAATCTGCAGAGTACCTGATGCGGCTGGGGGGCTAGGCCAAGCCAGCTACAAAAGAACTTGAAGTGTGGGAAAGTTTCTTAGGGCATAGTAATAACTATGGCAAAGCCCAGGATGAAGTTGCTACCGTCTGCTTGTTCATTCACAAGTACTTATTGAGCTTCTGCTATGTATTGGGTGATAGGCTGGGCCTGCAAATAGCATAAAACTATTAACTATAGAGTAAAATAGCCTTTCTGCTTTCAAGGAGCTCATGAGAATGAATGAGACAGGTAAGTAAAGGATCACTTAGAACCCTAGAGAGATGGTGATACAAGAGCAATGAAGAGAACATTGCAGGGACATAGAGGAAAAGTGCCAGGATTGAGGAAGCTTCCAGAGGAGGTGAGGCTGAGTTGGGAGTAAAAGGATAAGTGGTGTGTTGCTGCCAGGTGGTGGAAGGAAGGGAAGAACATTCCTTTCCATGGAGGGGCGGCCAGCACTGCAGGTCTGGGGTTGGGGACAGCTTCTCTCTGAATGTGAGCCAAATACTGTTGACTGTCCCCAGACTGTGTCAGTGTCAGGTGTCTTTTCAGCCACTGACAGTCAAGTGTGGCTGCCTTGTTTGTAGCCTTTGATAGAAGAGTAAGAGGCTACGTTCAAGAAATAAACCAAAAATATCTGAATTCAATGGCTAGTAGGTACTTTCTGTTGCATCCAGATCTTTTTTTTCTTCATAAACTTTTAAAAGAACAATAACACAATTATTTCTAATTATGAAGCCAAACTCATGGTTATCATTAACATTTCAAGCAACACATAAAAATAGAAAGAAGAAAGCATCCCCCAAGCCCTTCAACTTAGAGGTCACCACTGTTAACATTTGGTGAGCATCCTTCCATATACCCACAGAGAAACACTTCTATAGAAATGGCATGCAGGGCAGTTTAACAGGTGTATTGTGCTAGGGCTGTGCAAAGCACTTGGCAGATAGCAGTGAACACAAAAGATAGGGGCCCTGATTAGTGAAGTTTCACATTCAGGCTTAACTTAGGGCAGACTCCTGCAAAGGTCAAGCTGATTGCAAAACCCCATGTGGAGTTGGATCCCTTCCCATTATAGGGCCTTTGCACAAGCTGGTTTCTCTGCCTGGATAGCTACCTATTCCCAATAGGTATAATTCTATGATATGTATAATTAATGAAAGTATGTTTTCTGCTATATGGATAAGGCATTGATTCATGATTGTTTTTAATCAATGACATATTGTTAGATTTTAGCTTGTTTGACTTTTTTTCTATTATAAGCAATTCTGTAGCAAATACCCTTTTATATATATTTATCTTAGGATGAATTCCTAAAAATGGAATTATGAGATCAAATGATGTGCACATTAAGTTTTTGGTACATGTTACCAGATATATGCTGCCCTTCTGAAAATTTCTATCAACAGTATACAAAAGACCATTTTCCATGTCCTTTCAAACACCAAAAATCCTCCATTTATAAAACCTTTGACCATCTGATGAAACTTTAGTTTTATTTGTTTACTAGCTAAGTTGACCATTTTTCCTTTGTTTATTCATCCTTTGTATGTCTTCTTTTGTGAATGTCCTCTTTATCTCCTTCGCCTATTTTTTTTTTCTAATGAGATACTGGTCCTTTTCATATTAATGATTTGCAAATGTTCTTTGTATATGGTATTAAGAGCATTAATGCTTAGACTGCCATACATGGTGTAATTTTTTTCATGTATCATTTGACATTTTATTTTTATGTTGTCTTTTTGCCATAGAGATGCTAAAATAAACAAACAAAATTAATGTAGTCACATCTAACCACTTTTCTTTTATGGTTTTGTATTTTATGTCATCTTGTTCATCCGGTTCTTTTCGTAGGGGCAAATGGAAAACCTCCCCCTTGCCGTCTGAAGGTTTGCTAAAAATCAACTGACAAAAGACAGATTAATAGAAGAAAGGGCACACAAAGCTATTAATTTGTATGTGTGGGAGTCATACAAAATAGAACTTATAAAAATGGCCAGGTGGTTGATGCTTTTATGCCATCTTGAAGTTCCAGAAAGAATAGGGGTTTGATGAGTGGCAAAACACAGATGGGACCAGGAGAAGAAGAATCCTTGCTAGCGAAGGTGGTCTTGTTAAGTAGATGAAACGTCACAGGTAGAAGCTCTCAGAGAGGATAGATGGTGAATGTTTCTTTCAGATCTTGAAAGATGTCAGACTCTCAGTTCATCTTTCCTAGGTCTGGATGAGAGAAGGCTCTCAGAGAAAGCCTGGCTTCCTCAGTGCAGATTTTCTCTACAGATGCAAATCTCCCCCCAAAAAAGACAGCTTTGCAGGGCTAATTCTGTTTGGTGGCTCTCTGAACAGCCATCTCAAAATATGTCCAAGAATTATATTTTGGGGTAAAATATTTGTTTTCTTTCATTATCATATTGTCTTATTGTGCCTGACTGAATTTTAGGCTTTGATGGAAGCCAGATGGCTAAGAATACATTCTAATAAGACAGGGACTGGTAAAAATGGGAAAACATCTACAGAATATGTCTGAAATCATCTTTGTTCGCTTATTCAAAGGCATGATTTTATCTTTTTCTCCATGGTTTGTGGGGTCTCCAAGCTCTGGTTCTGGGACAATCTGAGGGCGGGCATATGTAAGAGGGCCTTCCCACAAACACAAAATGAAGAAAACCATCTCTTCTTTAAGAAGAGAGTTCCCTGCCAGTGCCAGTGTGGACAGGACAGTAGTAAGGACTGAACTGAGCCCAAGTAACAGGCAAAGGCAAATTGATGTGAAAGTTAAAATCCATTCTAAAGAGCTAACATAGAATAGCCATCATTTCCTAAATGTCTGCTCTGTGTTCTCTGAAGCCTTGAATGATAGGTAATCTTGTCTCATTTTACATATCTCAAAAAAACAACCAACAAACAAGACTTATAGAGGTGAAATGATTGGACCAAGTACATATAATTAGTATGTAGGAGAACTGGGATTTAAATTCTGATCTGAGCTGAGCCAAAAGCTACTAATGCAGCAAAAAGCTACCATTGTTGAGTACACACCTTGACAGGCTTGTGCTGAGTGCTTTATATATATTATTAATAACTCCTTATATATATATTTTTTGTTGTTTGTTTGTTTGTTTTGTTTTGAGATGGAGTCTTGCTCTCTTGCCTAGGCTGGAGTGCAGTGGCACAATCTCAGCTCACTGCAAGCTCTGCCTCCCGGGTTCACGCCATTCTCCTGCCTCAGCCTCCTGAGTAGCTGGGACTACAGGTGCCTGCCACCACGCCTGGCTAATTTTTTGTATTTTCAGTAGAGATGGGGTTTCACCGAATTAGGCAGGATGGTCTCGATCTCCTGACCTCGTGATCCGCCCGCCTAGGCCTCCCAAAATGTTGAGATTACAGGCGTGAGCCATGGCACCTGGCCCAGCTCCTTTAATATTATACCAACCATTGGAGGTACACATTTCTCTTTTAAAGATAAGAACACTGAAGCCCAGAGCAGCTAAGTGGCATGTCCAAGCATTACCAGAAAGGGGTCTCGATTCAGAACCTCAAGAGAGGGTTCTTGGGTCTCATGCAAGGAAGAATTTGGGGCATAAAGTGAAAGCAAGTTTATTAGGAAAGTAAAGTAATAAAGAATGGCTACTCCACAGCCAGAGCAAGCCCAGGTGTTGCTGGTTGCCCATTTCTATGGTTATTTCTTGATTATATGCTAAACAAGGGGTGGATTATTCATGAGTTTTCCGGGAAAAGGGTAGACAATTCCTGGAGCTGAGGGTTCCTCCCCTTTTTCGACCATATGGGGTAACTTCCAAATGTTGCCATGCCATCTGTAAACTGTCATGGCACTGGTGGGTGTGTCTTTTAGCATGCTAATGCATTAAAGTTAACATATAATGAGGCTTGAAGATGACCAGAGGTCACTCTCATTGCCCTCTTGATTTTGGTGGGTTTTGGCTGGCTTCTTTTCAGCAAACTGTTTTATCAGCAAGGTCTTTATGACCTGTATCTACCTCCTATCTCATTCTGTGACTTAGAATGCCTGTCCTCCTGGGAATGGAGCTCAGTGGGTCTCAGTCTTATTTTACCCAGATTCTATTCAAGATGGAGTTGCTCTGGTTCAAACACCTCTGACACAAGGTCACACAGGTAATAAGTTGTAGAATCAGGAATTGAACCAGGACATTCTGACTTTGATCCCTGTGCTTTTTCCTTCATCCAGATATTTTCCTTCCTTTTTATTTTAATTTTAAATCACAATACCTTTGTTATTCTAATATGAAATGCTCATGCTTATTATTAAAATTTCAAACAATACAGAAAACAAATCACTGTTGTTTCTACCACTTCACGCGACTTGCTCCAAACGTGTTTTCTGAATTAGCAATTCTTCTTTAGGAGAATTTGTCTTCTTATTTCTATTCCCCCAAACCCCACTTTGAAGGTTATGTCCCTGCCTATTATATATTCTTTATGAAAATATATTTTTTAGGTAGCTACTAAACCAGGAATAGGAATAATTTATATAATTACCAGGCAATCTTGGTATTGTGAAGCGTGACCAAAGTACCTAGAAAAGTTAATAAGTGAGTGATTGTTTAATTACTTAACTACTAATGATTTTCCAGGAATTGAATGATTTGGTTTTGCACCTGAACCTTTTGTATTAAGTCGATTGGAAATAACCTGTGAGGCAGAAGACTTCAAAGGTCATTGCATTAGGTTCACCATTATTGATTCCACCATGGGGTTATGCTGAAACATCGATCGGGATATTGACTACCTAGTTATTTTAATGCATCCTCTTTTTAGTAGGCCTGGGTAGCACAGTGAGTGACAATAAATAAACAAATAAATAAGTAAATAAATTTGTGCTTTCCAAATCCTGCCCCCAAAGTATAACGTTTTCTGTGATCTGCTTACATTTTATTTTAATTTCAACCTTACTAGAAAAACCTTACTAGAAAAGCTTGGCCACAAATTAAATTTAAGTAATAAATGATGAAAAACAGATTTTGGAAAATCTTTTGATGCATAGAGATCATTTGTGTTTGGGCATTCTCCCCACTTCTTTTCCCAGCGCACACACACATGCACGCATGCACACATACCCCAACCACCCCCATAATGTCTCCTTTCACTCAACTAATTGGTTTGGAGATATTCAGCAAGAACTGGGACATGAATAATTCAATGAGAGTTATTAGAAGCAACAGTAAGAAAATATTTTTTTCCTGAACACATAGAAAAAGTTTCTCATTATGAGAGCAGGACCTCTGAGCAGTGTCAGAATCACCTGGAGAGCTTGTTAAAACACGGATTGCTGGGCCTTACCACTAGAGATTTTGGTTTGGTAGGTCTAGGTGGACTCTATGAATTTGCATTTCTCACACATTCCCATGTGCTGCAGATCGTGGTGGTTTTAAACTATGGCCACAAATTCTTCAGTACTTCTTTGAGCTATTCTGTCCTTATGCCTCTGCTTCTTTACCCCTCCCATATTCAATTACCAGTAAGACCTGCAGATTTTATCCTGTAAATGTTTCTCATGCCTACTGACTTCTTTGCACCACCACCATTGGACAAATGCCTTCATCTCTCACCTGAACTGTTGTTAATTGTGTCTGTTTTCTTCCACGTCTCTAATACTGCCCCTGCCTTAAATCCATCTACCACTCTGCAGACAGTGTGATCACCTAATACTAAAATCAATGGCCTCTTGCCCTTCTTTCCTGTGAAATTCTCATTCATCTTTTAAAACTCACTTAAGAAATTACCTCCTCAAGGAAGCATTCCTTGAACCTCCAGCTTGACTAGATGGCTTCCTTCTGTCCTGCATATTCCCTGTGCATACTTTTAAATTAATTTCTCATTTATTGAAATTGTGTGCAGTGGTTTTTTTTCCATTAATATGTAAGTTCCTTCAGGCAGAAACCATAGCTTACTCATCTTCCTAGCACAAACTCCTAAGATAGTAACATAATAGATGCTTAATAAATGTCAGACTGCACTAAGCAGTAGTGCTGGATTAGGCAATGAGGACGTGTTGGGCATTCATTCATTCAACAAATATTTATTGGGCATTTTTATGGGCAGAATTGTGCACTCCCTCCTCCCATTCAAGGTTTTGAAGTCCTAATCCCAGTGCTTCAGAATGCGTATTTGGAGATAGGGTCTTTAAAGAGGTAATGATATTAAAATGTGACCATTGCAGTGAGGCCTAATCCAACATTACTGGTGTCTTTGTAAGAAGAGAAATTTAAGACACAAACACAAGGAAAGAATGCCATCTATAAGCCAAGGAGACAGGTCCCAGAAGAAACCAACCCTACTGATACCTTGATCTCAGGCTTCTAGCCTCTTGAACTACGAGAAAATAAATTTCTGTTGTTTAAGTCCCCCATCTTTGGTACTTTTTACGGCAGCCCTAGCAAACTAATACCAGCACCTATTATGTATCAGGTGTTATTCTAGGTCATGGGGAGATTTAGATGAATCCTGCATATAAGGTTCCTGCCTATTTGGAAATTACAATCTGCTGAGTGTCTCTTATATGTGAATGACTGTTTCATTAAACACAAGGAACAGGCTTCCCCATGTCCAGCCACAGATGACAAACCAAATACCTGCTCTCAAGGAATTTGCAACATAATTGCAGAGACAATGCTTAACATGCATAGTAAAATGAAGAGACAATTCAAGACCAACTTAACTGAGGATAATTTGTCTTTAGGGATACTAAAATGAGGTGAGATTGTTTAGGACCAAGTATATGGGGATATGTCCTAAAAAGATTTCAAGGAGGTAGAACTTCAGAAAGGCAGGGCTTAAATCAAGAGGAACAGGACCTATTATCAGGGAAAAGAGCAACATGAGCAAAGATATGGAGGAAGTTAGCTAGATGCCTTCATGGGGTTGAGTGGAGACTGTGGCAAGATCATCTGTCAGAATGTTGAGAGTTAGTAGCAGTAATTGCCGCTATTCTTGCATATTTTCTGTAGTAAACACTGTGTTAAATGCTTTATTTATAAACATTGCCTCCTTTTATCTTTAAAGCAAAGCTACAAGTAGTTATTATTTTCAATATGCAGGTCAAAGCCCAAGATTCAAAACAGTAAAGCAACTATCTATGGCTATTACCATTTATTTGTTAAAAAAAAACAAAAACAAAATGAAAGAATAGTTGATACCTAGCCAATAATTGTTTAAAAAAGTCTTCTGTTGGCCGGGCGCGGTGGCTCAAGTCTGTAATCCCAGCACTTTGGGAGGCCGAGACGGGCGGATCACGAGGTCAGGAGATCGAGACCATCCTGGCTAACACGGTGAAACCCCGTCCCTACTAAAAAATACAAAAAACTAGCCGAGCGAGGTGGCGGTGCCTATAGTCCCAGCTACTCGGGAGGCTGAGGCGGGAGAATGGCGTAAACCCGGGGGGCGGAGCTTGCAGTGAGCTGAGATCCGGCCATTGCACTCCAGCCTGGGCGACAGAGCGAGACTCGGTCTCAAAAAATAAAAAGAAAGAAAAATCTTCTGTTAAAGGAAATAATAAAATGAAAGCAATCGAAAACTTGATCTGGTGGCCATTTGTCGGATGATACAGATCAGTGCTTCTGAAACTTGGCTGCACATTAGAATTGCCTGGAGGATTTTGAAAAGTCCTGATGCCCGGACTGTATGTACTCCAGTTCCCAAGAACTTGACTAGAAATCTCTATTACCTCAGATCTTTCCATCTCCTCCTCTCCCATGTACACACAGCCCTAATAGAAGTTCCCTCCACCTCTTCTATTTCCAGTACAGTTATTTTTATTTGATTTTGTCTATTTCTCCATATCACACTCATTCTCTTAAAAATATGGTGCCCAATATGTACTTTCCTCTTGTAACAAATCTACTGAACACTGTTCATCTCTTCATTTGTATTAACAGATTTAGAAGCAAGTCTCTTTAAATTTTCTTCCAGTTTTTTAATACATGTGGAGAGCATCTCTCTCTCTCTCTCTCCACCCCCCCCATCCATCTAACTATGATACTTGCAAGGAAGGGCACCTTTGGTATATATTGTAAATATATAATCATCTCTTTTTAATTTACTTATATCTCTGCATAGCTACTTGATCTCTTACATCTCTTGTAAACTTCTATTTGTCTGTCTGAGTTTGCTTCTTCTACCCACTAAGTTCCCCAAAGGTCAAGAGCCACACCTGTTTTATTTACCCTGAATATCACCTAGTCGTACAAAGCAACTTCACAGGTAGTAGTAAATATTTTTTTCCAGAAAGATGTCAACAGCTGCTTGTACCAAAAGAAAGGCTAAGGGCTTGCATTGCCTAACTGAGCATATTAGCTATAGCTTCAGTGTAAGTTTTCAATTAAGATGGAAAACACAGCTGTCAGGGCGAGAGTTGTATTTTTTTCTTCAGCCCACCAAGGCTAGGCATGGCCAGATGCTCTGTAACAGGGAGGGGCAGGAGTGCTCTCCGAGCCTTTCCATCTGTCCTGCAGCACAGTGATTCTGCCTGAATGATTCATCTCACTCCATTTCCACTTTCCTACTGGGTAACACAATCAATCCTCTTAAACAGTGGTTCTCAGATCCATTACCCCAGGAGTTCATACAGACTGAAAATAAAAATATGGTTAGGAAAAGTTTAGATAAATTAATGTAAGGCAGGTCTCTTGACTTGTGTTTTGGAAGGGAAAGGGAGGTTTGGGATGTGTTATTCCAACCCCTGCAACTATCTCCCAGAGCAACCCTCTCTTAACAAACGATTGCTTGGCCCTGTTTCTTGGAAATGTCCAACTGTCTTTCTTTACTTGTTTCAGGGGTACAGATATGCAGGCTTGATTCTGCATCCATCCGGTACAATTTCAGTTTGAGATGCTCCTGGGTCAGCAAATGACTCTGCCCTCCATGTGGTTACTGAATCCCTAAAAGAAATAGAGATTTCAGAAAATTATAGAGGTATCTCTTGTTCTGATAGTCCTTAAGTTACTGGCCAAATATATAAAGTAGCGAATTTCAAATCAGAGTTCTGCAAATGCCTAATAAACTGCTGACCGAGTAATCTGTGATTGAATTTATCAATACCAATAGGAAAACCACAGGAGAACCTGAGGGAACATTCTGAAGAAGATACCTAAATTTATAGCTAAGATAGTCATCTGAAGGGATTTGATTCTTTCTCTAAGAAGAACGGAAACACAGTTTGCCATCAAATCCTTCCATACTGCCTTTCCAGTAAAATTGAGAGGATGACTTATAATTTTTCTTAAGTGTTCATTTTAGGCCTTGTTGTTTTACTTTTCAGGAATGTTCCAGACATTGCAAATAAGAAGAGTGAAGGATGACAGATCAATTAGCTGGGAGATAAAAAGTGAGAAGACTGGGGGGACATTGGTACTGGAAAATTTCACTTACCTGAGCAGCCAGGATCCAGGGGAAGCTGACGTTGAAGAGAGGATAAATACAAAGTGTTTCCTGGTGCCTTTACTAATGCGGCAGCAGAAAGAACAAGCTAAAGAAGTTCAATCAAAGTTGCAGATAATAGCAACTTCCCATTGCTTTAAAAAGTAAGAATAACCACAACACACTATGAGATAAAGCTCCAGGAGAAACAATAAACGAAAGAGAAGAAATGCACCTTTGAGACTTGGGGTTCTAAATGGCAATAATCACTTGCCAAAGATTATCGTGTGACTATTAGCCACAACTATTCCTCATCCAGCAAGAGCTGAGGAGCATAAGGGCACCAGAGATTCATCCTGTGTGAAAGGTGGGGTTGCAACGCTCAAATGCTCATGAGGCCTGAGCCCCATCACTAAGTTGAAAAGCATTTATTTTCTTAAAACTGAATTATCAAATGTGGGAAGGGGCATAAGGGGCTGCCTTATTAGGAAAAAGCATTCATAATGCTGGATTTAGTTAAGTAGCAAACAGTTTTCAATATGCTCTGAAATTAGAAAAACGAAATGCTAATTCTGTAAGGAAATTAACTCAAAACCAGGAACAGCAAATATCATTATGATGTTCAATTGAATACATCGGTCATGAATGCTAACATAATTGAACGGATGCAGATAGGCTGCAGAATTATACATTTCTCTCTAAGTTTTCATGGCCTGGTTTATTATTTTATTTGAGTAAATCATGGCAATGTATGGTCTTCACACATCCAAAGCCTTCCTGAAGCCAGGGTGTGCCCACTAGCAGGCAAGGCCTGTTGCAGCATTGAAATGAGTTACTGGCTTTTTTTGCTGCCAAATAGGGGATGATTTTTCCCTAGATGTAGAATAAGCAGTGATAAAACCGCCCAGTCTGAGCTTTTATTGTGAATAAAAAGTGAAAACTACTTAATCATGAGGCAACCCAGCATTTTAATAGAGGATCTAGGCAATTTTTCAAAAATGACCCTATGGCATAATGGAGAACTGGATGCCATTGCTGGTAATTATGGTCCAGAGAGGGAAATATTGAATAGGCTGAAAGATGCTACATGTAAAGGTTAGGGATGACAGTTATTTTTTGGATTATATTTCTCTTTTAGGCTGTTCCCTCTGGGATTTTTTTTCGAAGCTGGTATTATCAATTTAAGCTTTAGCCCTTCCATCAAAGTTTTATGAAAGACTCTAGCTCTGATAAAATTATCATATTTATTCTCGTGTGTTCTACAGAGGAGTGGAGTGGATGGAGGGTAGAGAGGTTGCTTATGGTCAGATCCCGAGTTCGGCAAGATATTTACTCGAAACCAACTCAGATTGTGCAAGTTCACATGAATGTCGCTGATTCATTTTTAACAACTTTGTGTAGGTTGACATATACAATAACTGCATATATCTAAAAATACATAGTTTTGATACATTTTGATATATTCACATACCCATGAAACTATCACCATAATCAAGACAGTGAACATAGCCATCACCCTAAAAGTTTGAGTCATTTTGTAATCCCTCCTCACCCCACCCTCTATTCCCAGGCAACCACTGATCTGTCACTACAGATTAATTCGCATTTTCTAGAATTTTATAAAATGGAATCATGTTTACTCCTTTTTGCCTGGTTTATTTCCCTCAGCATAATAGTTTTGAAATTCACCTATATTGTTGTATATATTAATAGTTCATTCCTTTCTATTACATTTAATGAATATACCAGAATATGTGTATCCCTTTTCATTGTAGGTAGTATTCCATTGTGTGACTATACCAAAATTTGTTGATTTATTCACCTGTTGATAGACATTTGGGTTGCTTCTATTTTTGGCAATTACAAATAAAGAGCCTAAGGACATTCATGTACAGGTCATTGTATAAACATATTTTCTCTTTTCTTTTTTTCTTGCAGGTAAATATCTGAGTGGAATGGCTGGATCATATGGTAGGTGTATGCTTAATTTTAAAATGATGATATGTAATATTTTTCTTTTCATTGAGTTCAGAATATGTTAATATTTCCCTTGAGACTTCTATTGTGTGTGTGCACATATTCGTATAATTTTTATTGATATATAAAATATACATATTTATGGGATACATGTAATATTTTGATACATGCATATGATGTGTAATGATCAAATCAGGGTAATTAGGATATCTATCACTTCAGAGATTTGTCATTGTGTTGCAACCATTTGAAATCTTCTAGCTATTTGGAAATATATGATACATTGTTAACTATAGTTGCCCTACTATTCTGTTAAACACTGAAACTTATTTCTTCTGTCTAACTATGTGTTTATACCTATTAACCAACTGTTCTTCATCTCTCCATCCCCCTCCCCAGCATCTGGTAACCATCATTTTACTCGATCTCCATGAAATCAACTCCCACATATGAGTGAGAATATGCAATATTTGTTTTTCTGTGCTTGGCTTATTTCAGTTAACATAATCATCTCTGGTTCCATCTACATTGCTGTGAATAACATGATTTCTTTTTTTTATGGAAGAACAGTATTCCATTGTGTAAATATATCACATTTTTTAAA
The DNA here is from genome assembly GCF_001698545.2 of Rhinopithecus bieti. NCBI lineage: Eukaryota > Metazoa > Chordata > Mammalia > Primates > Cercopithecidae > Rhinopithecus > Rhinopithecus bieti. The sequence continues at coordinate 456,853 of NW_016809835.1, read as the reverse complement.
TCCGTTTGTTGGTTGATAGACACTTAGGTGGATTCTATGTCTTTGCTATTGTGAATAGTGCTGCAATAAACATGGGGGTACAGGTATCCCTTTGATAATGCTGACTTCCTTTCCTTTGGATGAACATCCAGTAGTGGAATTGTGAAATCATACGGTAGTGCTTTTTTTTGTTTGTTTGTTTTTGAGAAATCGCTATGCTATTTTCTATAGTGGCTGAACTAATTTACATTCTCACCAATAGTGTATAAGAATTTCCTTTTCTCTGCATTCTTGCCAGCACCGTTATTTTTTATCTTTTTAATAACAGGCATTCTAACTTGGGTAAGATGAAATCTAATCATGGTTTTGATTTGCATTTCCCTGATGATTAGTGATGTTGAACATTCTTTTTTTTTTTTTTTTTTTGAGATGGAGTCTTGCTCTGTTGCCTAGGCTGGAGTGCAGTGGTGTGATCTCGGCTCACTGCAAGCTCCACCTCCCGGGTTCACGCCATTCTCCTGACTCAGCCTCCCAAGTAGCTGGGACTACAGGTGCCCGCCACCACACCCGGCTAATTTTGGTATTTTAGTAGAGACGGGGTTTCACCATGTTAGCCAGGATGGTCTCGATCTCCTGACCCCGTGATCTGCCCACCTCGGCCTCCCAAAGTGCTGGGATTACATGCTTGAGTCACTGCACCCGGCCTGAACATTCTTTTATATACCTCTTGGCCACTTCTTTGCTGTTTTTTGAGAAATGTCTGTTCATATACTTTGATCATTAAAAATCGGATTGTTTTCAACAACTGTTGAGTTGTTTCAGTTCCTTGCATATTCTAGACATTAGTCCCTTGTCAACTGAATAATTTGCAAATATTTTCTCCAATTCAACAAGTTGTCTCTTCACTCTGTTGATTGTTTCCTTTGCTGTGCAGAACCTTTTTAGTTTAATATAGTCCCATTTGTCTATTTCTGTTTTGGTTACCGTGCTTTTAAAGTCTTAGCCATAAAATCTTTGCTTAGATCAGTTTCTTGAAGCATTTACCCTATGTTTTCTTGTAGTAGTTTTATAGTTTTGGGTCTTATGTTTAAGTCTTTAATCCATTTTGAGCAGAATTTTATATATGGTGGGAGAAAAGGGTCCAGTTTCATTCTCCTGCATATGGATACCTAATTTCCCCAGTACTATTTATTAAATAGACCATCTTTTCCCCAAGATATATTCTTGGTAACTTTGTTGAAAATTGGTTTGCTGTAAATGCATAAATTTAATTCTGGATTCTCTGTTTTGTTCCACTGGCATATGTGTCTTTTTATACCAATATTATGTTGTTTTAGTTACTATAGCCTTGTAACATATTTTAAAGTCAGCGAGTGTGCTGCCTCCAACTTTGTTCTTTTTGCTCAGGATTGCTTTGGCTTTTGGGGCTCTTTCTTGGTTCCATACATATTGTAGGATTATTTTTCTATTTCTGTAAAAAACTGACACTGGCATTTTGATAGAGATTGCATTAAATATGTAGATTCCTTTAGGGAGTATGGACATTTTAGCAATAGTCTTCCCATTCATGATCATGAGAAGTCTTTCCATTGTTTGTTGTTTCAATTTATTTCATCAGTGTTTTGTAGTTTTTCTTGAGAGGTTTTTTACCTCATTGTTAAACTTATTCCTAGGTATTATTTGTTGATAGCTATTGTAAATGGGATTGCCTTCTTTATTTCTTCTTCAGCTAGTTCATTATTGAAGTATAGAAATGCTACTGATTTTGTATGTTGATTTTGTATTCTGCAACTTTACTGAATTTATCAGATCTAAGAGCTTTTGGTAGAATCTTCAGTTTTCTAGATGGAAGATCTAGAAAAGGAACATCTGCAAAAAGGAACAGTTTGTGTTTCTTTTTTCTAATTTGAATGCTTTTTTATGTCTTTCTCTTTCCTGATTGCTCTGGCTAGGACTTCCAATACTATGTGAATAGGAGTGGTGAAAGTGGGCATCCTTGTCTTGTTCCAGTTCTCAGAGGAAAGGCTTTCAGCTTTCCCCCATTCAGTATGATGTTAGCTATGGGTTTTTCTGTTCTTTTCTTTTCTTTTGAGACAGGATCTCGCTATGTCACCCAGGCTGGAGTACAGTGGTGCAATCTTGGCTCACTGCAACCTCGCCTCCAGGGTTCAAGCGATTCTCACACCTCAACCTCCTGAGTAACTGGGGTTACAGGCATGTGCCACCACCCCCAGCTAATTTTTGTATTTTTAGAAGAGACAGGGTTTTACCATGTTGGCTAGGCTGCAATATTTCATATATGACCTTTATTATGTTAAAGTATGCTCCATCTATGCCTTATCTGTTGAGATTTTTTATCATAAAGGGATGTTGAATCTTATCAAATGATTTTTCTGTACCAATTGAGATGATCATGTAGTTTTTGTCCTTCATTCTCTTGATGCGATCTGTTTTTATGGATTTGTATATGTTGACCTATCCTTGCATCCTTGAGGTAAATCCCACTTGATTATGGTGTATTATACTTTTGATGTGCTATTGGATTTGGTTTGCTAGTATTTTGTTTAGGATTCTTTGCCTCTATGTTCATCAGGGTTATTTGCCTGTAGTTTTCTCTTTTTGTTGTATCCTTGCTTGTTTTTGATATCAGGGTAATGCTGGTCTCATAGAATGAGTTAGGGAGAATTCCCTCCTCTTCTATTGTTTGGAATAGTTTGAAGAGAATTGGTTTTAGTTCTTTTTGGAAGTTTGGCAGAATTTGTCAGTGAAGTCATCTGGTGCTGGACTTTTCTTTGTTGAGACACTTTTACTTTCCTTTCTCTTGGAGATCTTTTACTGAATAATTATTGTGTTCCTTTGATGATGTCATGTTTCCTTGATTTTTCAAGTTGGTCTGTTCAGGTTTTCTATTTCTTTCTGGTTCCATCTTGGTAGGTTGTATGTGTCCAGTAATTTATCTATTTCTTCTAGGGTTTCCAGTTTGTTAGCGTATGTAGTTTGTAGTTGTTCAGACAGTCTCTGATGATCTTTTGTATTTCTTTTTTTTATTTTGTTTATTTCAGTCTTCTCTTTGTGAATCTAGTAGTGGTTTATTGATTTTGTTTATCTTTCAGAAAACCAACTTTTCATTTTGTTGGTCCTTTGTGTTTTTATTTTTTTAAGTCTGTATTTCGTGTAGTTCTGGTCTGATCTTCTTTCTTTCCTTCTACTAATTTTGGGTTTGGTTTTTTCTTGCTTTTCTAGCTCCTTAAGGTACATCATTGGGTTATTTATTCGAAATCTTTCTACCTTTTTGGGTAGGTGTTTATTGCTATCAAGTTCTCTTTTAGCACTGCTTTTGCTGTCTTCCATAGATTTTGGTATGTTGTGCTTCTATTTTCATTTGTTTGAAGAAATATTTTTTTATTTCCTCATCACTTTCTTCATTGACCCAGTGGTTGTTCAGAAGTATGTTTAGTTTCCATGTATTTTGTACAGTTTCTGAAGTTCCTCTTTTATTGATTTCTAGTTTTATTTCATTGTGGTCTGAGAAGATACTTGATATGATTTCAAATTTAAAAAAATTTTGAGACTTGTTTTGTGGCCTAACATGGTCTACCCTAGGGAATGCTCTGTGTGCTGATGAGAAGAATATGTATTCTGTGGCAGTTAGATAAAACTATTCTGTAAATGTCTGCCAGGTCTTTTGGTCTAAGGTTCAATTTAAATCCAATGTTTCCTTGTTAATTTTCTGTCTAGATGATCTGTCTATTGCTGAGAGTAGGGTGTCGAAGTCTGCAGCTATTTTTGTATTGGGTTGAATCTCTCCCCATAAATCTAATAATACTTCCTCAATGTACCTGGGTGGTCTAGTATTGGTTATGTAGAATTGTTTTGAGTTTCATCTGTTTACATTCAAGGTTATTGATATGTGAAGGCTTATTCCTGTCATTTTATTAATTGATTTCTGGTTGTTTTATATATCATTTTTTTCTTTTTTTTTCCAATCTTATTTTTTATTATTGTGTTTTGGTCATTTTCCATAGTGATACCATTTGAATCTTTTCTTTTCCGTATTTGTGTGTTTGCTCTACCAGTGAGTGGGTTTTATACTTTTGTGTGTTTTCATGATAGTGGAATTTGTCCTTTTACTTCAAGGTATAGGACTCTATTAAACATTTCTTGTAGGGCTGGTCTAGTGGTGATGAATTCAGCTTTTTCTTGTCTGGGAAATACTGTATTTATTCTGAGTATAGTCTTCTTCCCTGGCAGCTTCTTTTTTTCTTTCAGCATTTTGAATATATGTCATTCTCTTCTGGCTTGTAAAGTTTCTGCTGAGAAAACCACTGTTATTCTGATGGGGTTCCTTTATAAGTGACTAGACACTTTTATTTTGCTGTATTTAGAATTCTCATTTTGTCTTTGACTTTTGACAGTTTGATTATAATGTGCCATGGGGAAGATCTTTTTGAATTGCAACTATTTGAGGATCTCTGAGCTTCCCTGTATCTAGATGTCTAAATCTCTTGCAAGACTATGTAACTTTTCAGCTACTATTTTGTAAAATCAGTTTTCTATCCCTTTGGTTGTTCTCTTTCCCTTCTGGGACACCAAAAAATTGAATATGTGGTCACTTTGTGGTGTCCCATAAAAGATATAGGCTTCATTCTTTTTTATTCTTTATTTTTGTCTGACTGTATTATTTCAGAAAACCTTTGAGTTCAGAAATTCTTTCTTCTCCTTTATCTAGTCTATTGTTGAAACTGTCTTCTCCTTTATCTAGTCTATTGTTGAAACTATTGTTGAAAATATATTGTTGAATATATTTTTATTTCATTCAATGAGTTCTTCAGTTCCAGAATTTCTGTTTCGTTCTTTTTTATGATACCTAGCTCTTTGGTAAATTTCTCATTTACATCCTGAGTTGTTTTTCTGATTTCTTTGTATTATTTATCTTGTTCTTTTACATATCACTGAATTTCTTTAATATCATTATTTTGAATTCTTTTTCAGACATTTCATAGATTTTCTTTTCTTAGGGATCTATTATTGGAGAATTACTATGTCCCTTTGAAGGTGTCATGTTTCCTTGCTTTTTCATGTTTCTTTTGCCCTTACATGAGATATCTATGCATCTGATATAATAATCACTTTTTAAAATTTTATGGATTGGCTTTTTCAGGAAAAGACTTTTCCTATAGATATATCTATAGGTACTTTGGCTTTGATTCTGGGTAGCAGTAGTGTAGTCTCCATATGTCTTCTTCAACTGTAATCAGCATCAGTGGTATTTGAGTTCCTTAGTGGTTTAGGCTGTGCATGTTAATGGAGGCTGTGATGGCATTTTGGTGGGATGGGGATGCCAAGTTGGCTAATGTGGTAGTAAACTGGTAAACTGGTAGTGGTGACAGGCTGGGTGTGCTGGTCTTTGTTTTCCTGGCCAGTGTATGCTGGCATCAGTGGTAGCAGATTTGAGTAGGCCAGTTCTTGGACTTCCAGGCAGGTTGCTTGGGTGCTGCCAGTGACAGCAGTGGACCAGGCAGGCAAATGAGTGGGTTCTTGGCCCTTGGGTGATGTTCATGGTGTTGGCTATGGCAGGAGTGGCAGTGGGCCAGACTTCATGCCCTGAGTGACATGTGTGGGTGCCAGCAGTGGCACTGGTAGGGTGGGCAGGCCAGTCCCCAGGCCCTTGTGAGGTGGTGCATGTGAGGGAGTGCTGGTGGCAGTGATGGTGGCAGGCTGTGAAAGCTAGTTCTTGGGCTGCAGGGATGGACACCTAGTTGGTGGCATCAGATGGGATAGGTCCATTCTTAGGTCCCCAGAAGGTATGTGCTGGTACCAGTGGTTACAGGTGGAATAGGCCTGTTTTCTGGCCTTCTGATGGTGCATGTAGATACCTGTGGTGGCAAGTGGGATGGATAGATCCTAAGGGCCCTGAATAACATGCATGGGCAGTGGCAGTGGTGGTAGTGGATGAGGCATGCTTGTCATCATGCTCCCTGATGGTGTGTATGAGTGCCAGCTTCAGTGGCAGAATGAATCAATCCCCAGGCCCTTAGATGGTATGCTGGGGTTCCAGTGGTGGTGGCAATGAACCAGACAAGTCTATCCTCAGGCCCCTGGATGGCATGCATGGTCACCACTGCTGAAGGCTGTGAGTGGCATTGGCCTGTTCTCAGGCTTCCCTATGGTACACATAGGTACAGGCTGCAGTGGGTGGGGTGGATTGATTCTCAGGACCCTGGATATCGTGCTCAAAGAAACTTCTTCTTTGATTCATGGATTATTTAGAAGTATATTGTTTAATTTCTAAATATTTGAGAATTTTCTGGATGTTATTCTGTTTTTGATTCCTAGTTTAATTGAGCTATGTTCAGAGAACACATATTGTATAATTTCTGTTTCTTTCAGATTTGTCAAGGTTTGTTTTTTGGCACAGAAGATAGTCTGTCTTGATGAAAATTCCATGTGTACTTGAGAAAAGTGTGTATCCTACTGTTCTTGGATTGATCTATAAATGTCAGTTAGGTCAAATTGGTTAACTGTATTGCTCAACTCTTCTATATCCTTACTTATTTTTTGTCTACTTTTTCTACCAATTTCTGAAAGAAGAGTGTTGGCGTGTTCAAATATAATTGTGGACTTGTCTATTTCTCCTTTAGTTATTTTTATCTTATTTGCACATTTTTATTTTTTTTAAGAGACAGGTTCTCACTTTGTCACTCAGGCTGGAGTGTAGTGGCACAATCATATCTCACGGCAACCTCAAATTCCTCGGCTCTGGCAGTCCTCTTGCCTCAGCCTCCCAAGTAGCTAAAAATACAGGTGTGTGACACCATGCCTGGCTAATTTTTAAGAATTTTTTGTAGAGACAGGGTCTGGCTATGTTGCCCAGGTTGGTCTCAAACACCTGGTCTTAAGCAGTCTTCCCACCTTGGCCTCCCAAAGTGCTGGGATTACAGGTGCAAGCCTCTACATCTGGTCTAGGTATTTTTAAATCCTATTATTAGGTAAATATGTCTTTAGGATTGTTATGTCTGTGTAGAAAATTGACCATTTTATCCTTTTGTATTGTTCCACTTTATCTGCTATAATAGTCCTTATACTTAAGTCTACTTTTCTCGGCATCAGTATGGCTTTCCCAGTTTTCTTATTATTAGTGTTTGTATGCCATTTTTATTTCCATTCTTTTAACCTGTCAGTTAATTTATATTTAAAGTTGGTTTATCACAGACATCATGTAGTTGGGTCTTGCTTTGACTTTTATCTAGTTGAATAATCTCTGCCTTTTTATTGGTGTGTTTAGATAGTTCACATTTAATGTCATTGCCAATATGGCTAATTTTAAATCTACCATTTTGCGAAATGTTCCTTGTTCGTATCATTTATTATTTTTCTCTTATTTTGATTGATTGCATTTTATGACTCCCTTTCATCTCTACTATTGGTTTGTTATTTATATTACTCTTAAGAATCCTTTTTGGCCAGGTGCAGTGGCTCACTCCTGTAATCCCAGCACTTTGGGAGGCCAAGGTGGGCGGATCACGAGGTCAGGAGATTGAGACCATCCTGGCTAGCATGGTGAAATTGCATCTCTACTAAAAAATACAAGAAATTGGCCAGGCTTGTTGGTGGGCGCCTGTAGTCCCAGTTACTCCGAAGGCTGAGGCAGGAGAATGGCATGAACCTGGGAGGCGGAGCTTGCAGTAAGCCGAGATTGCGCCACTGCACTCCAGCCTGGGCCACAGAGTGAGATTCCGTCTTTTTTTTTTTTTTTTTTTTTTTTTTTTTTTTTTT
>NW_016809835.1:440022-445071 GCF_001698545.2 Rhinopithecus bieti | reverse complement strand
AAATTAATTCAAGATGGATTAGAGACTTAAATGTTAGACCTAATACCATAAAAACCCTAGAAGAAAACCTAGGTAGTACCATTCAGGACATAGGCATGGGCAAGGACTTCATGTCTAAAACACCAAGAGATTCTGTCTTAAAAAAAAAAAATCTGTTTTAGTTGTTGCCGATTTACAATATACATATTTAATTAATCAGAGCTAAAGTAGTATTATACCATTTTACCTGTGGTATAAGGATCTTATAACAGTATATTTCCAATTCCTCATCTTATCTTTTGTATTATTGTTGTCACATATTTTACTTGTGTGTGTGCTTTTTCGTTGTCATAAATTTTACTTTTGTGTGTGCTTTAAATGCACAAAATGTTACTATTATTTTTGCTTTTTGTAGTTACATTTTAGAGTACTGCAGTTGGGTAGTTGTCACAAAGACTGTGTGACCACAATGCATAAAATATTTACAATCTGGCTCTTCCTAGAAAAAATGTTTATTAATCTCTGTTCTAATTATAAGTAATGGAAATAAAATTTATATTTTCTTCATTTATTCCACATCCAGTGTGCATCATATCTTTGTGTAGATCCAAATTTCTGTCTGGTGTTATACATTTTCTACTAAAAGATTTCCTTTAACATTTGTTTTAGTGAAGATCAAATAGCAATAATTTGGCTCAACTTTCGTTTGTATGAAAATACCTTTATTTCCTATTTTCTCTTTTCTTCTTTCTCTGAGTTTAGAATTCTGAATTGACAGTGGGTTTTTAAATTTGTTTTTGTTTGTTTTGTTTTCCAACCCTTTAAAGACATCAGCGCGTTATCTTTTGGCTTCCATGGTTTCTGATGAAAAGTCTGCTCTAATTCTTGTCTTTATCTATAGTTTGTGTGTTGCTTTTTTTCCTTTAGCTGCTTTCAGGATTTTTTTTCTTTCTCATGGTTTTTCAGCAGTTTGGTGTTCTACTTGGTATTTTCCAAGCTTTTTGGATATGTGATTTAGAGTCTATCATTAATTTTAATTAGATTATTTGATAATATTATATAGCTCCTCTTTTCTCTATTTTTTCTTTCTGTTTTTGTTTGAGTTATTTATATGGACTTACCTTGATTCCCTTTTTTCTTTGTCTCAGTTGTGTCAAGTCTACTGATGAGCATATGGGAGGCATTTTTCATCTATGATTGTGTTTCTATTTCCAGCATTTCTACTTGATTCTTTTTTTACAGTTTTCATCTCTCCACTAACATTACCCATCTGACCTTGTGTGTTATCCCCTCTTCCATTATCGTCATTGACGTTTTGATCAGTGTGTTGTATTTTCTTGATATTTGTTTCCTGTTTGTTTCACTTGTTCTTTGTTCGCTCTTGCTTTTTGTTGCTTTCTTTTGAGTTTTACTTATGATTCTACATTTTCATTTTTAATTTCCTTAATTGTGTATTAACTATAATTATTTGTTTTGTTAGCAGTTGCTTTAGGATTTATAATATATTTAAATAGTTAACTTAGCACAGTTTACCTTCAAGTAACATTGTTTTGCTTTACATATGCTATGAGAACAGTAGCATACCAGTTTTCACCCTCTGGCCTTTATGCTTTATTTGTCATACCTTTTTCTTCTACTTATAGTATAATTCTCACGCTATATTTATTATTGTTTTTTCTTTAACTCTGAGATTGGCAAATTAAGGCCCAGTGACCAAACCTACCTGCCAACTGTTTTGGTAAATAAGATTTTACTGTAACACAGCTATATCAATTTATTCACATATTTTAATGAATGCTTTTATGATATAACAGTACAGTTGAGTAGTTGTCACAAAAACTATGTGAACCACAATGCATGAAATATTTACAATCTGGCTCTTCCTAGAAAAAAAGTTTGTTTATCTTTGTTCTAAATAGCCAATTATTTTCAAAAGCCATCCCAATAATAAGAAATAAATCATAAGCCAGTCTCTGTTACTCAGGTCTATAGTCCCAGTGCTTTGGGAGACAGAGGCAAAGGGATTGCTTGAGGCCAGGAGTTTGAGACCAGCCTGAGCAACATAGCGAGATCCCATTTCTACAAAAAATTTAAAAATTAGCCAGATGTGGTAGTACATACCTGTAGTCACAGCTACTTGAGAGGCTGAGGATGTAAGATTGCTTGAGCCCAGGAGTTTGAGGCTATGATCACCACTGCACTCTAGCCTGGATGACAGAGTGAGACCCTGTCTCTAGAAATAAATTTAAAAGCGGCTGGGCGCGGTGGCTCAAGCCTGTAATCCCAGCACTTTGGGAGGCCGAGACGGGCGGATCACGAGGTCAGGAGATCGAGACCATCCTGGCTAACACTGTGAAACCCCGTCTCTACTAAAGAATACAAAAAACTAGCCGGGCGAGGTGGCGGGCGCCTGTGGTCCCAGCTACTCGGGAGGCTGAGGCAGGAGAATGGCGTGAACCCGGGAGGCGGAGCTTGCAGTGAGCTGAGATCCGGCCACTGCACTCCAGCCCGAGCGACAGAGTGAGACTCCGTCTCAAAAAAAAAAAAAAAAAGAAAGAAATTTAAAAAATAAAATAAATATAAAAAAAGGAATAAATCATATTTACCCATTTAGTTATTTCAAATGTTTTCATTCTTTTGTGTAGATACATATTTCTATCTGGTATCATTTTCCTTTTGACTGAATGATTTTCTTAACATTTCTTGTAGTGCAGATCTGATAGCAATGAATCAGTTGTTGTATATCTAAAAAAGTATTTCATCTTTATTTTTCAGAAATGTTTTTTACTGTTGTGTAAAATTCTACGTTGACAATTATTTTTTCAGTACTTCAGAGATGTTGCTCCATTATCTTCTCATTTGCATTATTTCTGATGAAAAATATGCTTTCATCCTAATATTTGTTCCTGTGTATATCATAATTTTTTTCTTCAGCTGATTTTAAGATTTTTTAAAACACAGATTTTGAGCATTTCATAATAATGTTCCATGGTATAATTTTCTTTATGCTTCTTGTCCTCAGGGTTGGTTGAGCTTCCTGGGCCTATGGGTCTATAGTTTTCACAAATTTGGAAATTTTTCATGATTAATTCTTATATTACTTCTATCTCCCTTTGAGGATTGGATTTCAATTATACATACAGTAGACATTTGAATTTGCCCACAACTCGTGGGTGTTCTGTTTGTTTATTTATTTTAATTCCCTACTCTCTGTGTGTTTTATTTTAGATAGTTTCTGTTGGTGTGTCTTTTAGTTCACTTACCTTTTCTTCTGCAATGTCTAATCTGACATCAATCCCACATAATGTATTTTCATCTCTAAAAGATCATTGTATGTCTTTTAAAAAATCTTCCATGTTTCCACTTAACAAGATTAGTGTTTCCTCTATCTTTTTCACCATATGAAATATTATAAATGTAATATTTATGGTAAGATCTTTGTCTACTAATTCTATAACTGCTGTCAGTTCTGAGTTGAGTTTTATTGTTTTATTTATCTCCTCATTGTGGGTCATCTATTCCTGCTGCTTTGCATGCCTGGTAATTTTTTATTAAATACCTGACGTTGTGAATTTTACTTTTTTGGCTGCTAGTTATTTTTGCATTCCTGTAGGTGTTCTAGAGTTTTGTCCTGGAATGGTTAAGTTTTGGTGGTTAAGTTATTTGGAAATAGTTTGATTTTTTTGGGTCTTGCTTTTAAACTTTGTTAATATAGTTCAGGACCATATTTCATGGAGGACAATTTTAATCCAACTACTGAGGCAAGACTCTTCTGAGTACTTTTAGTTGGTAGAGTTCTAAGTTAATCCCTGTATTTTTCCCCTGGGTATTAACATGATTTTTTTTAATGACTTTTTTTCCACATGGCTGGAAGAAGAGATTTTGCACATGTAACTAATATTATTAATCAGACTTTAAGATAAGGAGATTATCTTGTGGGCCTAGCCTGTATTTTTAAAAGCAGATTCTGTTCTCTGGATGATTGCAGAAGAGTAGGTCAAATACTCTAAACACCAGGAAGACTTGATGTGTCATTACCTTGAATATGAAAGGGGTCACCGGGAAAGAATCTGAGAGCTGAGAGTGGCCTCTAGGAGTGAGAGCAATCCATGACCAATGGCCAGAAGAAAATAGGGACTTCATTCTTACAGCCACAAGAAATTGAGTTCTGTCAATAACAAGAATGAATGCGGAAACAGAGTCTTCTCCAGAGCCTCCAGATAAGAGCCCAACTTTACTGACAGCTTGATTTTGGTCTTATAAGACCTTGAACAGAGAATCTTGTCAAACCTGCCTAAACTATTGATCTGCAGAAATGTGAAATAATAAATGGGTATTGTTTTTAAGCTGCTAAATTCATGGTACATTGTTACACAGCAATAGAAAACTAATATGGTATTCTGTCCTATATCCTATGTATTATGGGATTTTCCATTCTGTCTAATGGAAACAGGCACTTTTCCCTGTCCTGCATAAGCTGTGAGTTTTCTGTTCTCTAATCCTTTTGGATGGTTCTTTCCCTGGCCTCTGGTAGTTTCCTCTTATACCTGTATTGGTCAGTACTCAGTTGAATATGCAAAGGGGTCCTTCTGAAGACCTTCAGAGTCTTCCCTATGGACAGCTCTCTTTTCTGGCACTCTGCCCTGGAGAGCAGCCTTCCCATAATGTTAGCCTTGTCACCTCAACTCAGGGAGACTACCAAGCTCTACCTGGATTCTCTCTTCATGTGCTGCAGCCTAAAATCTCCTTCCAGGGAGTAAGCTGGTGACGGTAGGGCTCACTTCACTTGTTTTATATTTCTCAGGGATTTCTGTCCTTTGTTGCCTCACATCCTACATCTTGAGAACCATTGTTTTATATATTTGGTCTAGTTTGTGGTTGTTTCAGGAGGGATGATAGTTTCTTTTTTATTTATTTATTTATTTATTTATATTTATTTATTTTTATTATACTTCAAGTTCTAGGGTACATGTGCATAACGTGCAGGTTTGTTACATATGTATACTTGTGCCATGTTGGTGTGCTGCACCCATCAACTCGTCAGCACCCATCAATTCATCATTTATATCA